>NC_090346.1:48001305-48296637 GCF_035084215.1 Heptranchias perlo | reverse complement strand
TTCAACATCTTTGTGACTTTCAGTCCTCTTCCAGTGCACAATATTTCTTTTTGATGCATTCAATATATAATTTTTGTTTTTGTTTTATTTCTTAACCCCGTTTCCTTACCTTATTGTTCTTAATCAGGGAAATCCAAGCCCCAATGTGTGCCCATCCTTAATCGTCCTCAGACACAGTCACAGGACTCAGCCGGTGATCATGCATGATAGCTTGATCCTTGCATTTTATTTGTTTGTGTGCATTTTGTGGCATGCATGTTGTATCTAGACATAGTGCAGGAGGCTTCCCACGTTTGCCCAGTGGGTATAGGCAACACCAGGTGTATTAGTAGACCATACAGACCGAGAAGACCCTAGGTTTGATCCCTGGTCTGTACTCAGTTAGTGGATCTGAGGTGGGGTAGAGCAGGGAGGTGCTACAATTATTATTCCCTTGGGCCAGGGAGGGGATAAATGGGCCAGGGAGGGGATAAATGGGCCAGGGAGGGGATAAATGGGCCAGGGAGGGGATAAATGGGCCAGGGAGGGGATAAATCAGCCAGGGTCCATACTCCTGGTAGTGGAGTGTTTGTGAGCAGATGCTGGGTGAAATCAGAATTGGGCTTTTCTTAAGTAGCCCACACCACCCACTGTCCACACTCACATGTGAAGAGAGGTGATTGGACAAGTTACCAGAGAGCTGTTGGAGTTCGTGGAACTGTCACAGCCACAGAGAACCTCCAGGAGACGGAGGGAGAAAGTTGGTGGGAACAATTAAAGGCTGAATAATTCCCAGGAGTTCCACCTGTATATTTTAGCCTGGTAAATGGCTTTACCTAGAACTGTGTGGTCTTGACTCAAGAGTCTGTTCAAGCAGGAGGTTACTGTAGTGTCATAAATGTAGCATCGCTAGCTTGGACAATTGCAAATTAAATGATTTTGCGCTGGGATTGTGTTTACATATGTGACTTCGACAAAGGTCTGCGGTGCACAATAACAATTGGTAAAACAAGCAATCTGTTTCCTACACCTGATGAATGAATGCTTCACTATATGCAGGTCTTCAGTGTGCAGGATGACATACTTTGTGGACAGAAATTCAAAGCCAATGCACTTATGTATGATATGACTCTTCATTTAGGATCTACACAACGAAGACAAATGGAACCATTATCACACGTCCAGGGCTCACACCCACCGGCCTTCGTGTGTGGCTGTTGAGGTGGAACGACTCAACGCCATCAAGCAGGAAAAGAAAATAGGGAAGTCCATACTGGGCAAGGTAATCAATCCAAGCTGACAGGAGGGTTCTGGCCCAGAGATTGAGGAGTCACAGATGTGCACAGTTCAGTACGGTATATCGTTTCTTTAATATTGCCACCGCCTTGTGTTGCCAAATTATTATGCAGTAATCAGGAGAACCTTGTAATATTGATTTAAAACATAGGTTCTCCAGAGAGCAAGTTCCCGATTCCATCAACGGAAGGCACAACGTGTGCAAGGAGCTCGGGGAGAGAAAAGTAGGAGACAGTTCACTGTTAGCCATGTACACGTGTATCCTAAAGACGAGGTGGTACAGCGATCCTGGGATTTCGCTGCCTGATCCTCCCCTTGCTGTGAGGTTGGATGAGGCGGCTCTGAGCTGTGTAATCTCACCCCTGACCTTTGCTCCACTTCCACAGCGATGTGTTGCAGCGGGTAAGATGTGATAGGCTAACTTCCATATCTATCTATGTATCTGACTGGAGGATTGTGAAAGTGGGCGTGACCAACCCCCTTATTTGTTTGCAGTTTTTTGCTGGAACAATCTGAAACTAATCTCACCGCCCGCTTTCTCCCCATATCCCCCGATACCCAACCCTGCCTTTCTCGGCTTATCTTCTGTCTCACTGCAAATCACAGGATAACTAATTAATTACGTTGCCCGTGCAGGTGCACTTGGCGATGGTACGTTATCACGAGGCTGGTCGATTCTGTGATAAGCTTCAAGAGTGGGATCGCGAGTCTGCAATCTTCCATCTCGAGCACGCTGCCCTCTGTGGGGAATTGGAAGCAATTGTTGCCCGTGGTCTAATCTATCTGCAGCTGCCCCATCACATCCTGACCGACATCACTGTGGAGGTACGTCTGGCTAGTCCACCAATAACAAGGTATTCGTAAAGCAGCGTTGTTCAAAGCGTTGGCCACTGGAGTGCAGAAATGCAGCATTCTCCTCTGGCTACATGCATTGTCTTTAAGGAAACAATATTTACACAAGATGTTAATGGCTGCTGGGTATCTTTTGAAGGCCTCAGCAACTGTTTCTGTGCTGTGTTCCGTAGGGATTGCCTGCAGCTGGTACAGTACCTTTCTCCCCTACCCCTACTGAAGCCACTGACTCGAGCCAAGGTGGAGAAGATGTTTCCACTTGTGGGGGAGTCCAAAACTAGGGCCCATAAATATAAGATAGTCACTAATAAATCACTAATAAATCCAATAGGGGATTCAGGAGAAACTTCTTTACCCAGAGAGTGGTTAGAATGTGGAACTCACTACCACAAGGAGTAGTTGCAGCGAATAGTATCGATGCATTAAAGGGGAAACTAACTAGATATGTACATGAGAGAGAAAGGAATAGAAGGACATGCTGATAGTGTGAGATGAAGTAGGGAGGGAGGAGGCTCGTGTGGAGCATAAACACCGGCATAGAGCAGTGGGGCCGAATGGCCTGTTTCTGTGCTGTACATTGTATGTAATTCTGTGTGAAGGTGCAGATCCACAGGTACCAGCCATCCTCTGGTGTTTCACCCAGTGTTCAGTTTTCACGTGTGAGCCTGGACAATGATTCAGCCGGGTCTTTGAACATGACATGAATGGCATGCTCCAGTGCTGCTCCAGTATTTAATTGGTTTGACAATTGCAGTATTGGTGAGGTAATGTAAAGTGGGAGAATGGGACAGATTTGGTGAAGATAAATGAAGAACTTGCATTTATATAGCGCCCTACGTCTCAAACATCCCAAAGCATGTCACACAATGATTACATTTATCGAGTGTGGCCACTGTCTTTATTTAGCGAACACAACAGCCAATATTTGCACGACCGGGTCCCACAGATGAATGATCAGTTACTCTGTTTTTGATGGTGGTGATTGAGAGGAATCTTGGCCTGGACACGGGAGAAGGCCCCTGGGCGGGCTCGTGTACTGCAACATTTGAGATTTAAAGTAGTGTAGCAGTAATTTAATTTACCATTACATCACATATTTGCTTTTGAATCCATAGGACAGGCTGAAATTTAACCAAAGTTAATGAGTATGGTTCTGTATACTAATTAGGTCAGGTTAGACCTCTGTTCATTGGCCCTTGGCAGATATTTTCTGGCAGACTATTTGACCATGGAAGGCATCACAGCTGATCCTCTCCTCAATCAGTGATCACATACCTGAACTTTTTAGCAAGTAGGACCCTTGAGTGATTTTTAGAAGGATATGTTGATCGGGTTAGATGAAGAGGGGTGGGGAGGAGGGCTCGAGTGGAGCATAGACAGTTGGGCGAATGGCCTGTTTCTGTGCTGCTGTAAATCTATGTAAACAATTTTACAACCACCAAGTTATAGTCCAGCAATTTTATTTTAAATTCACAAGCTTTCGGAGGCTACCTCCTTCGTCAGGTGAACGATGTTCACCTGACTAAGGAGGTAGCCTCCGAAAGCTTGTGAATTTAAAATAAAATTGCTGGGACTATAACTTGGTGTTGTAAAATTGTTTACAATTGTCAACCCAGTCCATCACCGGCATCTCCACATCGTAAATCTATGTATTCTAGGTCAGACATCTTACATTAAATATAACAAATATACAAATACGTCACAAGTGTTAATATTTGTCAAGCTCAAAATCCTTGCTATTTCAACGAACAGGTCTGCAGTTAAAATAAGATCCATATTCTACCTCACTATTAACAGGATACCGAAGAGAACCGGAGGAGTGGCTTTGACTACTTGCTGATGGGAGCAGAAGCAGGAGATCGTCCGTCCATGATCCTCGCAGCTCGAGCCTTTGATACCGGCGTGAATCTAAATCCGACAGGTGCAGCGTCTCTTTCTCCATCTTTTTTTAACGCTGACCACTTTTGTCATCTGCTTTGCAAAAGGCTCTCGTCTTTTATTGGCACAGAGAGCCCAGCAAGAGCAGAGAGATTGCTAACCTTTGCTGAGAATGTTTTTAATGACTCAGTAAGTTCTGTTACTATTCCCTTCTTCTTGTTGAGGGGTCTCATCAGGAAGATATTAATATTGAGTTTCATAAACATTCATATAATACATATATATATATATTATATATATATATATATATATAATATAAGAACATAAGAAATAGGAGCAGGAGTAGGCCACACAGCCCCTCGAGCCTGCTCCGCCATTCAATCAGATCATGGGCTGATCTTCGACCTCAACTCACTTTCCACCTGATCCCCATATCCCTCGATTCCCCTAGAGTCCAAAATCTCAGACTTGAACGTACTCAACGACTGAGCATCCACAGCCCTCTGGAGTAGAGAATTCCAAGATTCACAGCCCTCTGTGTGAAGAAATCTTTCCTCATCTCAGTCCTAAATGGCCGACCCCTTATCCTGAGACCATATCTCCAAGCTCTAGACTCTCAGCCAGGGGAAACAGCCTCTCAACATCTATCCTGTCAAGCCCTCTAAGATTTTATATGTTTCAATGAGATCACCTCATTCTTCTAAACTCCAGAGTGTATAAGCCATTCTACTCAACCTCTCCTCATAGGACAACCCTCTCATCCCAGGAATCAATCTAGTGAATATTCGTTGCACCGCCTCTAGGCAAGTATATCCTTCCTTAGATAAAGAGACCAAAACTACACACAGTACTCCCATGGTGAGGTCTCACCAAAGCCCTATATAATTGCAGCAAGACCTCCTTACTCTTGTACTCCAATCCTCTTACAATAAAGACTAACATACCATTTGCCTTCCTAATTGCTTGCTGTACAGATATCTATATGCTGTACAGATATCTAAATGCCATACAGACTATGGAGGCAAAAATCACTCAAAGGTCCTACTTGCTACAAAGTGCGGGCAAGTCATCACTGATTTGAGGACAGGATCAGCTGTGATGCCTTCCATGGTCAAATAGTCTGCCAGCACTCACTATCTAGACTTGCACGAGAAAAATAATCATTTGAGCGAGGTACCTGCCTTGAAACAGTACCCCAGCAGGAAAGGAGAAAACTGGGTGGGGTGGATGCGGTGGTGGGGGAGAGGAGAGAGAGAGGCGGAGAGGTTTAGGGGGGGGAAATTTCAGAGCTTAGGGCCTAGGCAGCTAAAGGCACGGCCGCCAATGGCGGGGCGATGAAGTCAGGGATGCTCACAAAGCCAGAGTTGAAGGAATGCAGAGATCTCGGAGGGTTGTAGCGCTGGAGAAGGTTACAGAAATAGGGAGAGGCGAGTCCATGGAGGATTTAAAACTCAGTCCAGATTGGGCATCAAGTCTAGGACTTGCTGGCCTTTGAGTCAGTACCGCATTGGACAATGCATTGGTTGGGGGGCCACTGTAGGGTCAGTTTGGTTATTAAAGCCTCTGAGTCCATGTGTAAATGTAACAGCTTTTCCCTTTTCGGCATTGCAGGACTAGAGACTGGAAGGAAGCTTACACTGGTACAACGCTGCTCTGAACATGACCGATTATGATGAGGGTGGAGAGTACGATGGCACAGGGATGAACCCAAGTATTGCCTTCTTGCTCGCGAGGCGGAGATCCACATGACAGGAGGGTTTGGTGTGGCATCAGACCCACAGAAAGCAGGTAGAATAAAAACATCCACATTTACCAACTAAAGCTGTCAGGAAATCATCTAATAATGGTCATTGGCTGACACCTGGTTTGTTTTAATCAATAATGAGCAACTTTAGTCACAATATCCAAGGTGTGAGTATGTCTGACTGCTATTTCTTTTTCTACTCTTCAGTCGTTTTCTCTTAAATTTAGATTACAGACTTCCTCCAGCCCTACAACGCTCCAAGAGCTCTGCGTTCCTCTAATTCTGGCCTCTTGCACATCCCCGATTTCCTTCTCCCCACTATTGGCGGCCGTGCCTTTAGCTGCCTGGGCCCTAAGCCCTGGAATCCTCTCCCTAAACCTCTCTACCTCTCTCTCTCCTCCTTTAAGACGCTCCTTAAAACCTACCTCTTTGACCGAGCTTTTGGTCACCTGGCCTAATAATATCTCCTTATGTGCCTCGGTGTCAAATTTTATCTGATAATCACTCCTGTGAAGCATCCTGGGACGTTGTGCTATAGTGAGGGCACTATATAAATGCAAGTTGTTGTTAAACTTGAGATTCATTGGGATTTTTTGCTGTTTAAAAAGTATTTGACAATCTCGCTGTAGGTCTCAGCCTAGTTTAGAAATACAACAGAAGCATTTCTGACCAGATAGCAATAAGCTTTTTGGGTGTAGACCCTTGGTCAGACCTGAAGCAGAGTCTCCACCCAAAGCGTTACTTCTCCTGCCTCTCTCCAGATGCTCACTGACCTGCTGTGTATTTCCAGCGAGTTCTGACTTTGTTTTTCAGTCTCCAGCATTTACTGTTTTTTTTTTTATATTTGAGATTATAATGTTTGTTTCAATGATCCTGTGAATATGGCAATTTTTGCTTGAAGTATGATTAACCTCGCTGGAGGCTTTAGATGCCCCTCCCTGCAGGTCTGTAAAAGTGCAAAAAGTCAGTGCCTGGTAGAATGCAAGTTTGAAGAGCTCAAAACCCGAGGCCCTTTCCCTGCTGCTCTCCCGTCCCTGGTGTCCCATAAACTGCCCGAGGTTCCTGCTGGGTGTATACTTGGTGAGGTTTATGCGTCTGTCTGATTCCTGGTGCCTCAGTGGGAGGTTGGAGGCCTTGTTTTTCACAATGTGGAGATGCCGGTGATGGACTGGGGTTGACAATTGTAAACAATTTTACAACACCAAGTTATAGTCCAGCAATTTTATTTTAAATTCACAAGCTTTCGGAGATTCTCTCCTTCCTCAGGTAAACATTTACCTGAGGAAGGAGAGAATCTCCGAAAGCTTGTGAATTTAAAATAAAATTGCTGGACTATAACTTGGTGTTGTAAAATTGTTTACAATTGTTTTTCACAGGGTGTGTTATAAAAACATAGCAGGTCAGGCAGCACCTGTGGAGAGAGAAACAGAGTTAACGTTTCCAGTCATGACCTTTCATCAGAACTGCAAGATGTTAAAAGATGATCAGCTTTCAAGGAATTTCAGATCCGGGGGGGAAGGAGAACAGAAGTGAGATGTCCATGATAGGGTGACGGGCAGGAGGGATTCAATGACAGGAGGGATGATGGTGAAAGAGGGTGATAATGAGACAAGTAAAGAAACAAAAGGTGGGTCCACAGGAGGTGTGAATGTTTGCAGCAGAATAGGTGTGTACTGCGTACAGTTCTGGTGCCCTTATTTAAGGAAGGACATACTTGCATTGGAGGTAGTTCAGAGATGGTTCACTAGGTTGATTCCGGGTATGGAAGGGTTGTCTTATGAGGAAAGATTGAACAGGTTGGGTCTATACTCATTAGAGTTTAGAAGAGTGAGAGGAGATCTTACTGAAACATACAAGATTCTGAGGGGACTCGATAGGGTAGATGCTGAGAGGATGTTACCCCTCATGGGGGAATCTAAAACTAGGGGGCATAGTCTCAGAATAAGGGGTCACCCATTTAAGACGGAAATGAGGAGGAATTTCTTCTCCCAGAGGGTTGTGAATCTTTGGAATTCTTTACCCCAAAAAGCTGTGGAGGCTGAGTCATTGAATACATTCAAGGCTGAGTTAGACAAATTTTTGATCAGCAAGGGAGTCAAAGGATATGGGGAAAAGGCGGGAAAGTGGAGTTGAGGTAAAAATCAGATCAGTCTTGATTTCATTGAATGGTGGAGCAGGCTCGAGGGGCCGAATGGCCTACTCCTGCTCCTATCTCTTATGGTCTTATGTTCATAGAATCATAGAAAGGTTACAGCACGGAAGGAGGCCATTTGGCCCATCGTGTTCATGCCGGCTCTCTGCAAGAGCAATCCAGCTAGTTTCCCACTCCCCCGCCCTTTCCCTGTAGCCCTGCAAATTTTTTTCCTTTCAAGTACTTATCCGGTTCCCTTTTGAAGGCCATGATTGAATCTGCCTCCACCACCCCCTCAGGTAGTGCATTCCAGATCCAAACCACTCGCTGTGTAAAAAAAGTTTTTCCTCATGTCACCTTTGGTTCTTTTGCCAATCACCTTAAATCTATGTCCTCTGGTTCTTGACCCTTCATCCAATGGGAACAGTTTCTCTCTATCTACTCTGTCCAGACCCGTCATGATTTTGAATACCTCGATCAAATCTCCTCGCAACCGTCTCTGTTCCAAGGAGAACAACCCCAGCTTCTCCAGTCTATCCATGTATCTAAAGTCCCTCATCCCTGGAATCATTCTAGTAAATCTCTTCTGCACCCTCTCTATGCCCTTCATATCCTTCCTGAAGTGCGGTGCCCAGAACTGGACACAATACTCCAGTAGTGGCAGAACCAGTGTTTTATAAAGGTTCATCATGACTTCCATACTTTTGTACTCTATGCCTCTATTTATAAAGCCCAGGATCCCATATGCTTTTTTAACCGCTTTCTCAACCTGTTGATTTGTGCACATATACCCCCAGATCTCTCTCTTCCTGTACCCCTTTTAGAATTGTACCCTCTAGTTTATATTGCCTCTCCTCGTTCTTCCTACCGAAATGTATCATTTCATATTTTTCTGCATTAAATTTCATCTGCCACGTGTCCGCCCATGCCACCAGCCTGTCTATATCCTCTTGAAGTCTATCACTATCCTCCTCACTGTTTACTACACTTCCAAGTTTTGTTGGATGAAATTAACCTGGTTTTGGTCAGATTAACCTGTGTTTCATCGTTCCAGCTGCTGTCCTCGCCTTGTTCATGTCTGAGTAGAGCAGCCACGGTTTGCTGAGACAAGCAGTCCATTTATAGTTGAATGGAACTCTTTCCCCCCCTCCAAACTCCCTCTCTCCTCACCACACTAAGTATTACTGGGCTTCGGGTTCACAGTTACTGATCATTCATTCCCTGTAGCTCACCTCAGTGGCTTTTCTCTCCCAGAGCCCAGATGGCAGGGTATTCGATCATGGGGGCTTCACAGCTGATCCTGACCTGTCCTTAACAGGTGCAGTTTCAATCGGGAACGACAGATGTCGATGAGGATCAGGGTAGTTATTGTACACTGAGGCACATGGCTGAGTCAGGGGAGAAAACGTTGCTCCAAGTGACTGTTTTACCCGTTCCCCCTTTTTTAACGTTGCGCTTTATTTGCTGCTGTGTTCAGGAGACCTCTTCACAGAAGCAGCAGATGCAGCGATGGCAGATATGAAGGGCAGGCTCGCCAATCAGTACTACCAGCGGGCAGAGGAAGCTTGGGCCATGATGGAAGAATGAACCTTCGACCGACACACGGCCCACTGTCAGTCATTTTAAAATCAAAATGCCGGTTATTGTTTACTAAATGTCGAATGTCTTCCTTTAGTGTCCATGCAGAATGCTTGGGATTTCTTCTTCCGTATCTTTATCATTGTGTGAACGCCCTCTGTGAATGATGATCTAGCGGGTCTCTGTTAATCAGCATTGGCTGCCTGTGGTACTAGTATCGCAGGGTGAGTTTAACAGCACTTTTTATATTATTTTTTTGAGATAATACTCAGGCTATTTGCAGAAAACGTGGATTTTTTATTCTGATTACTGATGGTGTGTGATTCTGCCGTTTTATGGGTTTAAGAAAAGGAGCTTAATGCTATTCCACTGCAGCATCCTTCACCAAAAGTATGGCAGACCTGTATGCTTGAGTTATGTTTACAAAGCATGTGAATGGGGGAGAATGTGAGCAGGATGGTCACAACTTAAAGGGGCACTGCCAAAACGTTATTGGTCAAACCCAAACTCGCCTACAAACGCACAACACAGTGACGCATCTGACTGAATTGCAGCATCGTGTCACTTGTTTACAGCTGCCTCCATGGCCTCTGGATGCAGGGCCAAGAGGCTACCAGGCCCATGATAGGCCTTCCTGTCCCCTCAACCCCCATCCCATGTCTGCTTAATACTTACATTTATATAACACCTTAACGCATCAAATCATCTCAGTGCACTCTAGATAATGAATTACTTTAAGGTGCAGTAACTGTTGGTATACAGGCATTTTGTGGCAGCAGTGTCCCACGTTGATGAATGACCATTTTGGTGCTATTGGTTGAGATGTTGGGAGAACCCGCCTGCTTCTTTTCAAATAATGCTGTGGGGATCTTTAATGTCAACAGGAAGACAAGGCCTCAGTCCAACAATTCACCTGAAGATCTCCACCAATCTGCAGAGCGGTCCCCTCATAGGTCATAAACTCACCAGCACCAAGAAGGTGCAACCTACTGCAGTGCTGCAAAACAGTAAATGAGGACAAGGCTGCTTTGGCCAGTCCCAGCAAGTGATGGAGTGGGTTGTGCAAGATCACTGAGGTGCCAATTCCTCTTTCTGTCGCTGAAGAGACTCCAGCGCCATTGATTGACGAGGGAGACTCCTGCTCGCAGTGCAGAAAGCTGCAAACTGTCCAAACCCTGCTCACAGTAACCTTCTCCACCCACTAATCCCAGGCCATCGATGAAAGACTCTGGTAACTCTGAATACCTAGTGTGAACACAATCTATTCAGTTCTGTGGAAGTGCAGCACCGTGCAATGTGTAACCTGTAAAGTACCATAAACCCAAGAGAGCATGCAGACTTTACTGAACCCAGTAAAAACCTTTCTTTTATTAACTAAAAAGAGGCACTGTCTTTGCCCAACTACAAACGCACAACTGATTGAAAAGCAGCTCTGGGCCACTGGCGGACGGAGATGACACAAGGCAATTCTCTCTCCTCAAGCAAACAACAAAACAATAAGGTTTAACAAACATTTTCCATGTAATAAGTTGCCTTTTTAATGTTAAATGTCATCAGGATCTTGTTTGCGCCAGTATGGGTTGTGCAATGACTGCAGTGCACTCTTGCGAATCTGCAGGCTTTTATCCCATAGGAAGGTTTACGCAGTTTTTTTAATGTAATGTGGATGTGCTTGGCAAGAATAAATTCTTTATATTGTTTTAAATCTCTGACTTTATTTAATTATTTAAATAACTTTACTCTGTCATAAAGGAAAGTATCAAAGACTCTGGGTTACCTCAAAGAATAAAGATGACATTATTATAGAGGGGAATTTTACCCCCCCCCCCCCGTACAGTGGAAACTAGGTGGAGAGGGCAGTTAACATGAAGCCGATCCCACCCAATCAGGCCAACTGCAATTTTAAATTGCAGGCGCCAAAGACACCTGCCCGAAGCCAGCAGGGTCCTACTTTAAATATGCTAGTCAGGCTCCGAAGACGTCATAAAGGAGGGGAAGAGGTTTAGGGGGAAATTCCAGAGCGTGCGACCGAGCGCTGACGGCATGGACGCCAATGGTGGTGCGAAGGGAGGGAGGGAACAATAGAGTGAAACAGCTGCCATTTTAATTTGAAGCCATTAAATGGGGAGATACATTATTAGCCATCAGTTTCTGTGACCAGAGACCTGATACGTTAGATGCACAGTAGAACTGCCTCTATAGTGCTGCAGAAATGGCTTTGAAGCCCTAACCTCAGCAGAGCATTCCCTACAGCACCAGTGTGACTTTCCCCATACTAACAAGCTGGTGACCTCAATGGCCAGTTTAAGGACATATTTGTGTAGTTGGCCACTAGACTCTGCATTAATACTCCCCAAATTCATTTTAAATAGAATTCTTTCAACCAGCAGAGAAAGCAAGCTTTGTTCCCATCAATCTGTGCTGGATTTGAACCCAAACTCTAGAAATGAGAGAAATTGCACCATCTAGGCATTCACTGCCATAGCCTTTCAATGGTTTCAGCTACTGGACTTGCCTATCTTCAGTTCCTAAGAAATCTGGAACTCTTTCCCTACAAGGCTCGAGTCAGTTGGAAATTTTCAAGACTCAGATCGATAGTTTTGTTAGGTAAGGGTATCAAGGGACACTGTGAAAAGGCAGGTAAGTGGAGGTGAGATACAGAACAGCCATGATCTGCTAGAATGGCCTCCTCCTGTTCCTGTGTACTGAGTCTGCCAGAGGGTTGACGTAGTTCCAATTTTCCATCACCAGTTAAGTCCTCTTAGAGCAAACTTGACTTAAAGAGGTTCTCCCCCCTTCCACCCAAGCTGGTCGTTGGACATTGGAGAAGCATGGGTTTGAGCCTTCGATTGATGGACAGCAGATACCCACATCAGGGCGAGCACCACCACCCACTGCAAATTATGTATTGTTACCATGTCGAACACGTTACACCCCATCAAATTTGACAGTTTCACCTGCAAATACAACCCAATGGAAATGGGCATCTAACCCTGGAGCCATGAGCAAGGGATCTTATACCACATTTCTCATTGTCTTCCTGCAGCTGATGTCCAAGGCTCAGAATGTCTTCATTAGTTATGCTAGGATCACCAGATAGAATAAGCTACACAGAACAGCTTGTGATTTGCCAACTCCTTCTGATCTAGGCGTCCCGGTGTAATGCGGTCCGCCGGCCGCCAGGGGGCTGCGTGTGCCGCTGTAATACGGTCCGCCGGCCGCCAGGGGGCTGCGTGTGCCTGTGTAATGCGGTCCGCCGGCCGCCAGGGGGCTGCGTGTGCCGCTGTAATACGGTCCGCTGGCCGCCAGGGGGCTGCGTGTGCCGCTGTAATACGGTCCGCCGGCCGCCAGGGGGCTGCGTGTGCCTGTGTAATGCGGTCCGCCGGCCGCCAGGGGGCTGCGTGTGCCGCTGTAATACGGTCCGCCGGCCGCCAGGGGGCTGCGTGTGCCGCTGTAATACGGTCCGCCGGCCGCCAGGGGGCTGCGTGTGCCTGTGTAATGCGGTCCGCCGGCCGCCAGGGGGCTGCGTGTGCCGCTGTAATACGGTCCGCCGGCCGCCAGGGGGCTGCGTGTGCCGCTGTAATACGGTCCGCCGGCCGCCAGGGGGCTGCGTGTGCCGGTGTAATGCGGTCCGCCGGCCGCCAGGGGGCTGCGTGTGCCGCTGTAATACGGTCCGCCGGCCGCCAGGGGGCTGCGTGTGCCTGTGTAAAGCGGTCCGCCGGCCGCCAGGGGGCTGTGTGTGCCGGTGTAATGCGGTCCTCCGGCCGCCAGGGGGCTGTGTGTGCCGGTGTAATGCGGTCCGCTGACCGCCAGGGGGGTGTACGTGCCGGTGTAATGCGGTCCGCCGGCCGCCAGGGGGCTGTGTGCGCCGGTGTAATGCAGTCCTCCGGCCGCCAGGGGGCTGTGTGTGTGTGCCGGTGTAATGCGGTCCGCCGGCCGCCAGGGGGCTGTGTGTGCGGGTGTAATGCGGTCCGCCGGCCGCCAGGGGGCTGTGTTTGTGCGGGTGTAATGCGGTCCTCCGGCCGCCAGGGGGCTGCGTGTGCCGGTGTAATGCAGTCCTCCGGCCGCCAGGGGGCTGTGTGTGTGTGCGGGTGTAATGCGGTCCGCCGGCCGCCAGGGGGCTGTGTGTGCGGGTGTAATGCGGTCCGCCGGCCGCCAGGGGGCTGTGTGTGCGGGTGTAATGCGGTCCGCCGGCCGCCAGGGGGCTGTGTGTGCGTGTGTAATGCGGTCCGCCGGCCGCCAGGGGGCCGTGTGCCGGGGCCAGGGATTGTGGGTATGAGTCGGGCCCACGTGTCGGCTCCATGCCTGCAGCTTGATTGAATCATTTCGCCGGCACCGCCTGAGAGACGGGGTGGGTGGAGAGCACGGTGAGTACCGGCGCTGCGATCATGGGCTTTGCCGGGGTTGGAGTGCGGCCTCGGAGCCGGTTGCAGCGGTCTTCGGCCTCTGCTGCCTGGGCTGTGGGGCCGGGTTTAAGCGGCTCCCCGTCCAGCTGTGTGTATTGACCGGGCAGTGTTTCTCTCTCTCTCCGGTACAGGCCGAGGCCCGGGACCCTCCCACCCTAATGAGGCTGCTCCATCCCCGCGGTGCAAGAGGTCAGCGCGGCCCGGACGCCAGGTGTGCCTCCCGGGCACCTTCCCGAGGGGGACCAGGATCAGGTAAAGCAGCAGCCGGCGCTCTCCTTCCTGTCAGTGGGGGAGGGAGCGGCCTCTGGGCTGCACCAGGTTTATGTCCTTTAACTAATCCCTGGCCTGTAAATTGCATCACCCTCTGCAGCAGCTTCTTACCTTCCCATTGCATCAGATGGAGCAGAATGAGTCGGCCTGTCAGTAAAGTCACCTCCCCACCTCCCCTCGCCTCAACAGGACATCCCACAGCCCCATTCAAGCACTTTTGAAGTGTAGTCACTGTTGTAATGTATGAAACGTGGCAGTCAGAATATGCACAGCAAGATCCCACAAACAGCAGTGTGATAATGACCAGATGATCAGTTTTAGTGATGTTGGTTGGGGGATAAATATTGGGGAGAACTCCCCTGCTCTTTGATTCGTACCATGGGATCTTTTACATCCACCCGAAAGGCAGCAACTCCGTTAATGCACCTCCCCCAGTATTGCACTGGGAGTTTCAGCTTGGATTATGTGCTCAAGTTTCTGGAGCGGGGCCTGAGCCCACGGCCTTCTGCCTCAGGTGAGTGTGCTCCCCACTGAGCCAATCTAACATTCCAGTACCATTAGCTCCCAGGTCAGTTAAAGCATTAACCACTTGAAGGGAGCAAAACTTCCTTCCTTTTCTCCCCTTCTCCTATTGCACAAGTGTCATCTTTTTTCCCATTTTCCACATTAGTCAGTCAGTCAGTTCAGTGAGCGTCTGTGAGTCTGCAATCAGTGTGATGCTGATCAGCTATAACAACATGGCACGGATCACAGACCAGCCTGTATGAATGTGGTTGTAATATAATAGCTTGTCTCTCCCTTTTTGTTTCTTGGGCCATTGTTAACAAAAACCAGTAAAGAACAGGGGACTGCAGCAACAGGACTAATCACTGGTGGCAGTTGTGTGTATCTCCAGAGATCAGAGTGGATGGAAGATTAGAGTGAGAGTCTGATGGGACAAAAGGTTTTTCTTTCTGGCAGCAAGGATGCTTCGTGAAATGAGTTTGAGGGTGTGCATAGCCCACTGCCCAAATCTACCCTTAATCGGGCACTAAATTGCAAAAGAAATTAAGGTAACTTCCTCTTGGTCCAAGAGTAAAGGCTATTTTCTTTTTTTCTGAATCCAAAAATTAAATTGCAATTTCATTACTCACGTCCCACCATCCATTAAACGTGGAACGGCACAGGGTTTAATAGGGAATTATTTTGGAATTCTAAAGCCTAAAATAATGAGAGAATTTGTGTTTATACAGCACTAGGTGTGAGCTGTGGCTCAGTGGGCCGCACTCTTGCCTCAGAGTCAGAAGGTCGTGGGTTCCAGCTCTGCTCCACAGACTCGAGCACATAATCCAGGCCGACACTCGCAGTGCACAACTGAGGGAGTGCTGCACTGCCAGAGGTGCTGTCCTGCGGATGAGACCTTAAACTGAGGACGTAAAAAATCCCATGACACTATTTCGAAGGAGAGCCGGGGACCAACTAAAACACAGTATATCTGGTCATTATCATGTTGCTGTTTGTGGGATCTTGCTGTGCATAAATTGGCTGCCGCGTTTCCTACTTTACAACAGTGACTACACTTCAGAAATATTTAATTGGCTGTAAAACGATTTGGGACGTCCTGAGGTGGTGGAAGGCGCGACAGAAATGCAAGTCCTTTTAAGTAATGCTGAGCTGTCGTAGTTATGAAACCCGAGTTGTGTTGATTGGTAACCATTACCGTTGAGTGAAGGAGCACTATAGGAAGGATATTGAGACTTGTGACGGTCACTAGGTCGCTGCCTAGTGTCAGCAAGTACAAAAATGAAAAAAGCAGTGGGTCCTTTTTCATTAGAAATTGCAGATTATGGGGTGAAATAGTAAATGGTTAAAATGATGAAAGGACGGGGTTTGGGCCATTAGAATGAGACTGTTTCCTGTAGTCGAGGGGGTCAAGAATGAGTGTTCATAAACACAAGATTGAAGGTAAGAGATTGAAGGTGAAACCTCTTTGCACAGAATTCCAGGATTAGTGGTTGAGATTCCAGATTAGACTGGGGAGGTGGATGAAGGGGTTGAGGGCGGGTCGATGTGATTCGAACTATTTGCTCCGGTGGAGGGTAAATGCCGACATGGACTGGTTGGGCCAAAATGGCCTGTTTCTGTGTTGTAACTTCTACGGTTCGAGGTAAAAGAAAGGCTGCATTTGTACATACGCTGTGGGTCTGCAGTCGGTGCACTGAATGATGCTGAGAAGTTTGTGCACAGGAAGATTCCCCAAACAGCAAGTGAGATGAATGGCCAATTGACGGAGGAGTTTTGTCCAGGGCCCTGGGTTCTCTTCATGAAGTATCACAGGATCTGCTCCGTCCACCCGAGCAGGCAGGCGGGGCCTCGGTTTAATGCCTCATCGGCAAGGCAGCGCTCCATTTGGACCACACTGAGGTGTCAGTCTAGATTATGTGTGCCCGTGTCCTGGAACGTAACTCGAGCCTACGACCTTCAGACTCAGACGAGAGTGCTGCCCACTGAGGAGAGACGTGGACTGAAAGGCCCTTTCCATGTTGTTCCTGGTGTTTCCAATCATCCACCCAGTCTGTCAAAGGTTAGAAGAGTAATTCAGATCCTGGCTTAGCCTTTAGGTTGCAAATTAGCTTAAGGGGCCATTGGCCAGAGCCCTTGTTGAACACTGCACATAGTGGTCAGCTTTGCAAATTCTTTAGATGAGTCCTTAGTGGGTATTTGCTTGTACCTGGGTGATTTTGGATGCCTGAGTGTTGGGGAAGGGGAAGACGTGGTATTCACTAATAGATTTTTAATATTTTAGGTCGCGACGCCTGAGCGGTGCCAAGGGCAGCCCAGCTTTCCCCATCGTTCCAGCATGGCAAGTGAAGAGGATGACCCAATTATACAGGAGGTGAGTGGCCGTCCAGAGGGGAGAGACAGGCTATAAACAGCTCTCGTTTACACATCAGAGATTCAGTCCTCCGTCACGGAGTTGGTCTGAATTTGCCTCTTGTTTGGCCCATTTCTCTTGAGTTACCCACTCTCTGCACTCCATCCATTGGTTGAATCGCTCGTTCAGTTTCCTCTTTTGTATGTTTTGAGTTGCAGTTCTGTAGGTTCACATTTTTCCTGGGTTGCGTTGCGCGGGGCCGGTTGCGTTGCGCGGGGCCGGTTGCGTTGCGCGGGGCCGGTTGCGTTGCGCGGGGCCGGTTGCGTTGCGCGGGCCGGGCTGGTTGCGTTCCAGTTAGTGAGTTCTATTCCGCTAGTATCCAGATGTTGTTGCCGATGGGCTTGGCGGGGGGTGTGTGATGTGATACTGTGGTACCTTTCTAGCTGCCCGGTTGATTTCCCTTCATCTCACCTCATTTCAATGTCCTTTACCCCAGAACAAGTAGCTCCACCAGTTCCTCGAAAAGGTTCCTGGTTATTCTTCGCAGACTGAGGCCTGAGGTCAGTGGTTGGAGTTCAGCGCCCTCATCTTGCCCATTACCCTCTCCATTTCCTCTCTTGTATCTCAGTCGTGAACAGACTCGGCCAGAAGCCGCACAGAAAACCGGCGATATAAAAATGCAGTTCGGTGGCTCGATCCGTGCCCCAAGTAAAGGATCAAATCTCCACAGGGCTTTGGAACCTAGTCAATGGGAGGGGATGGTGTGGAGTAAACACAGTGTTTAATTAATTGGGGAAGTGGGTAGTTCTGCAGAACAAAAGCCTGTGTGTGTCTAAATTTGCCTCTTTGGGACTTCTCTACCGTCACTCGGGCTGCAGCTTCAGAGTTTCTAATTGCCCCCAAATATAAACTCAATAAAGATTGACGTGCAGCCGGTCAAGAGTCTAGCAGAGAAACTGTACCTGTGGGCCATGGCTCAGTGGGTGTCACTCTCGCCTCTGAGTCAGGAGGTCGTGGGTTCGAGCCCCACTCCAGATACATGAGCACAAAATCTAAACTGACACACTCCCAGTGCAGTACTGAGGGAGCGCTGCACTGTCGGAGGGTCAGTACTGAGGGAGCGCCGCGCTGTCGGAGGGTCAGTACTGAGGGAGCGCCGCGCTGTCGGAGGGTCAGTACTGAGGGAGCGCTGCACTGTCGGAGGGTCAGTACTGAGGGAGCGCAGCACTGTCGGAGGGTCAGTACTGAGGGAGCGCCGCACTGTCGGAGGGTCAGTACTGAGGGAGCGCCGCACTGTCAGAGGTGTCCTCTTTTGGATGAGATGTTAAACTGAGGCCCCTGTCTGCCTGCTCAGATGGACGTAAAAGATCACATGACACAATTGGAAGAGGAGCAGGAGAGTTCTCCCTGGTGTCTTGGGGCCAATATTTATCCTTCAACTGACATCACTTAATGACCACATAATTTTTTTTTAATCAGGTTGCTGTTTGTGGGAGCTTGCTGTGTGCAAATTGGCTGCCGTGCAATAAATTAATGTTAAAGTTAAAAAGGAACACTTTGGGTTTGTGTGGGCCAAGTGCAAGGAGGGGTGAGGTGATTGTGGGAGATATTCAAAACAACCCATCAACCTTCCCTCACAACGAGTCTTGTCTGTCTCTTTCTAAGATCGATGTGCACCTGGCCAAGAGTCTCGCCGAGAAACTGTACCTGTTCCAGGTGAGTGGCACCGAGTCCCTTCACTGTGGAGTTTACTCCTGTTAGTTTTAATCTTTGACGCACACGCGCCCTCTGTAAGCGAGCCGTTAATCATTCCTTCCCCTCTCCTGTCTCCAGTATCCCGTCCGTCCAGCCTCCATGAAGTACGATGAAGTCACCCACTTAGCGGCAAGAATAAAGCCAAAGCAGCAGAAGGTACGTTCTCTGACCCGTCGTTTGGCAGATTCCCCTGTTGGTATTTATTATAACCCCGGGCCCCAAACGTTGGGCACAGTGCCCCACTCTGGCCCCCACCCCCCAGAGCCAGCTGACTGGCACCCCCCAGGTGTGACTGTCCTGTCTGATTATTTTCACTCTCCTTTCTGAGAGCTGTAGGAGGGCGGCTGAGAGGAGGAGGCGGTGGGCGGGCGGGGTTCAGATGACGAGCTGGTGTGTTGGATCACCAGCATCTGCCACCGTCAGTCTTTTTGCTGGATTTCTGTTCTGTGTCAGGCGAAGAACAGGAGCTGATTGACTGTGAGGGGGAGGGGACCGAGCGAATCGACCGACTCTCTGGGGGGAGGGGGAGAGGGGGCCGAGCGATCGACTCTCTGGGGGGAGGGGGAGAGGGGGCCGAGCGATCGACTCTCTGGGGGGAGGGGGAGAGAGGGCCGAGCGATCAACTCTGGGGGGAGGGGGAGATAGGGCCGAGCGATCGACTCTCTGGGGGGGAGAGGGGCCGAGCGATCGACTCTCTGGGGGGGAGGGGGCCGAGCGATCGACTCTCTGGGGGGGAGGGGGCCGAGCGATCGACTCTCTGGGGGGGAGGGGGCCGAGCGATCGACTCTCTGGGGGGGAGGGGGCCGAGCGATCGACTCTCTGGGGGGGAGGGGGGCCGAGCGATCGACTCTCTGGGGGGGAGGGGGCCGAGCGATCGACTCTCTCTGGGGGGGGGGGCGAGCGATCGACTCTCTCGGGGGTGGGGCGAGCGATCGACTCTCTGGGGGGGGGCCGAGCGATCGACTCTCGGGGGGGGGGGGGGGGGGGCCGAGCGATCGACTCTCGGGGGGGGGGGGGGCCCGAGCGATCGACTCTCTCGGGGGGGGGGCGAGCGATCGACACTCTCGGGGGGGGGGGGGGGGCCCGAGCGATCGACTCTCTGGGGGGGAGGGGGCCGAGCGATCGACTCTCTCTGGGGGGGGGGGCGAGCGATCGACTCTCTCGGGGGGTGGGGGGCCGAGCGATCGACTCTCGGGGGGGGGGGGGGGGGGGCCGAGCAATCGACTCTCGGGGGGGGGGGGGGGGGGCGAGCGATCGACTCTCTCGGGGGGGGGGGGGGGCGGAGCGATCGACTCTCTCGGTGGGGGGGGGAGGGGGCCGAGCGATCGACTCTCTCGGTGGGGGGGGAGGGGGCCGAGCGATCGACTCTCCCGGGGTGGGGGGGAGGGGGGCCGAGCGATCGACTCTCCCGGGGTGGGGGGGAGGGGGCCGAGCGATCGACTCTCTCGGTGGGGGGGGGAGGGGGCCGAGCGATCGACTCTCTCGGTGGGGGGGGGGAGGGGGCCGAGCGATCGACTCTCTGGGGGGAGGGGGAGGTACAGTGAACCTGTTGGGTTTCTGCGACAATCCAACAGCTCATGGTCACTTACTGTTGACAGCTTTTTATTCCAAAATTTTTAAAACTGAATTCTAATTCTCAAACTGCTACCATGGGATTTGAACTCCAGTTCTCTGGATTAATATTCCCGGCTCTCTGGATTACTTGCCCAGTGAGATAACCACCACACCACCGTACCCATCAATATAATCTGCGTGCTCCCTGTGCTATAACAGAAGCCACACTGCCTGTGCTGTAATCGGCCTGTGCGACTCCTCTCCATCTCTTGCAGTGTTGGCCGAGCTGTGATTCTAACTTGCTTTGCCTTGTAGGTGGAGCTGGAAATGGCAATCGATACAGTGAGTCCCAATTACTGCCGGAGTAAAGGTGAACAGATTGCTCTCAATGTCGACGGCACCAGTACTGATGACTCTGGAAGTACTTATGCAACGTAAGTAACATCCAGGTAGGGTGGTCTGACCGTATCTTAAAAGGAGAAGGGAACTCTACCACAGCAGCTCCTGGTGTTTGTGTCACGCCTCGCACCAAACCCCACGTGGACTTCCCCTCTCCCTCTTCAGGTTTGCGATCTAACTGCTGCCCGTGTTCATTTGTCTTGGTGCCGGTGAGCGTTTTTAAGCTTTGCGGTGTTGTGTTCTGATCTCCAGGAAACTCATGGACAAACAGATCTTCTCGTCCATCCAGTCTGCCGGCAACACCTCCCGCTACGCTGCCGCCGTCTACAGGAAAGGTGAGGGAAGCTGGGCACGGCTTCTTTTGGACTCTGAACACAAGTGGTTTTAAACAAGATCGTGGTTTTAAACAAGATCGTGGGCTCAAGTCCCACTCCAGAAACTTGAGCCCATAATCCAGGCTGACATTCCCAGTTCAGTACTGAGGGAGTGCTGCACTCGCGGATGAAACGTTAAACCTAGGTCCTGTCTGCCCCGTCGAGTCCCTTGACACTATTCGAAGAAGAGCAGGGGGCGTTCTCCCCAGTGTCCTGGCCAATTTTTACCCCTCAACAAACATCACTAAAAACAGATGATCTGGTCATTACCGCATTGCTGTTTGTGGGACTTCCTGTGCGCAAATCAGTTGCCTCATTTCCTACATTACAACAGTGACTACACTTCAAAATTACTTTGGTCGTGAGTTGCCCTGGGACACTCTGGGGTCGGGACAGGTGCTGTAGAAGTGCACGTCCGTTCTTTAAACACTGCAGGAAATGATGTGAGCACACAGAAAGGTTAGAAGTTCAGAGGGAAATGGTGATACCAGGAGAGTAAAGAATAAAAGCAAATAGTCATTCAAACAGGAAAAGTGGTACAAAGGAGACTTGGCACATATTGCACACACACAGGCTGTGAACTCTCCACCACTGCACTTGACCGAAATGTAATCGTGCCGTTAGAGAGTCGCTGCTTGGCCAGATGTTCTTTTCCTGAATTTATTTACCTGACAATCAGCCAATTTGTGGGTCCTGTTTCTGAGCTTTCTTACCCCCCCTCTCTCCCTCCGCCTTTTTTCTCCCAATATTCTGTGACAGGTGAACTACACGTCACTCCATTGCACGGAATACTGCAGATGAGACCGAGCTTTTCCTACCTGGACAAAGCGGATGCAAAACACAGGGAAAGAGAGGCTGCCAATGAAGGTAGGGAGTTTGATCAGACTTGACTGACCACTGTATTGAGCCAGTCTGTCGGGGGGGGGGTGCTGAAAGAGGTGTTCAGCACCATACTAGAGAATGCAGAGTTACAAGCATCGCCCGGTTTGAGTGTCGAGCGCAAAAATTCAGTGAGAGGTTTCCTGAGCTGTCAGAAAGTGAGGCTTTGGTTTCCTACCCAGTAATGTTAATTGGGAACGTTTATTGTTAAGCTAAGATTTACTGGGATAATACCAGAACTGAGAGGTTATAATTAACAGGAAAGATCGAACAGACTAGGGCTCTTTTCTCTGGAAAAGAGAAGGCTGAGGGGTCACCTAATAAAATTACAAAGGGGTTCGAAAGGGTAGACGGTGAAAAGATGTTTCCATTTGTGGAAGAGACCAAAACTAGAGGCCATAAATATAAAATAGTCACCAATCAATCCAATTTTTAACCAGAGGGTGGTGAGAATGTGGAGCTTGCTACCACAAGGAGTAGTTGAGGTGAATAGCGTCGATGCATTTAAGGGGAAGCTGGATAAACACATGAGGGAGAAAGGAATAGAAGGAAATGCTGATAGGGTGAGATGAAGTAGGGAGGGAGGAGGCTCGTGTGGAGCATGGACCCGTTGGGCCGAATGGCCTGTTTCTGTGCTGTACGTTCTATGTAACGGGGGCCTCGCTGGGAAGGCAGAGTGCTGGGCTGTGGCAGGGCAGTGACCAGAAGATGATCTCCACCTCTCGCGGAGCTCAAGTCCATGAGTAAATGTGACCCTGTTCTTATTCTGCAGCTGGTGACTCTTCTCAAGATGAGGCTGAAGATGACGTTAAGCAGATCACTGTAAGTGGGCCCCACTTTTCTTACCAGCGTTGGAACCCTAGACTTACTGAAGGGCAGTCTTTACAATAAAATGTTCATTGAGCCTTTTCCTTCGAACTCTTGCGTCAATTTTGCCACAAGATGGCAGCCAAGAGGCGAGATTATGGTTTTCCCCATTGCATTGTCTCTCGTTGCCTTTTATCCTTTATTCAGATTTCTTTCTAAACCAGTGTCATTTTAAGGGTTTCAGAAAATGAGGAAAGCCCCCCCCCCCACCAATGTAAACAGTAACTACGCCTCACAAGTAATTCATTGGCTGTCAAGCGCCTTGGAATGTCTTGAGGATGTGAAAGGCACCATATAAATCCACGTTCGTCCTCTCTTTTTGAGCGGAAGATTTCATGTTTAATCCGTAGTCTGTTAACTACCCGTGTCCTGGGGGGAGGGGGGAATCATTTAGGGTTGCCATTCCTGACGACTATCCAGCGACCCCTGCTGAAAAGTGTGTGCATGTTCATCAATTCCTCGTTAGTATAGTGGTGAGTATCCCCGCCTGTCACGCGGGAGACCGGGGTTCAATTCCCCAACGAGGAGGTTATTGCTGCTTTCGAAGCTTCACTTTAAATATGCAGGTGCAGCAGGTGATCAAGAAAGCCAACGGAATGTTGGCTTTTATTGCTCGGGGGATAGAATATAAAAACAGGGAGGTATTGCTGCAGTTATATAAGGTATTGGTGAGACCGCACCTGGAATACTGCATACAGTTTTGGTCTCCATACTTAAGAAAAGACATACTTGCTCTCGAGGCAGTACAAAGAAGGTTCACTCGGTTAATCCCGGGGATGAGGGGGCGGACATATGAGGAGAGGTTGAGTAGATTGGGACTCTACTCATTGGAGTTCAGAAGAATGAGAGGCGATCTTATTGAAACATATAAGATTGTGAAGGGTCTTGATCGGGTGGATGCAGTAAGGATGTTCCCAAAGATGGGTGAAACTAGAACTAGGGGGCATAATCTTAGAATAAGGGGCTGCTCTTTCAAAACTGAGATGAGGAGAAACTTTTTCACTGAGAGAGTGGTAGGTCTGTGGAATTTGCTGCCCCAGGAAGCTGTGGAAGCTACATCATTAGATAAATTTAAAACAGAAATAGACAGTTTCCTAGAAGTAAAGGGAATTAGGGGTTATGGGGAGCGGGCAGGAAATTGGACATGAAGCTGAGTTCGGATCGGTCAATGCCCTGTGGGTGGCGGAGAGGGCCCAGGGGCTATGTGGCCGGGTCCTGCTCCGACTTCTTGTGTTCTTTAGATTTGTGGTTGGGATCAGATCAGCCATGATCTTATTGAATGGCGGAGCAGGCTCGAGGGGCCGATTGGCCTACTCCTGCTCCAATTTCTTATGTTCTTATGTGTTGTACATGTCTGGCGGGGACAGGTTTCAACTGAAGCCTTTTATGGTCGAATAGCCTGCCAGCGTGCACTGTCTAGGTTTACGCACAAAAAATGGCCGCCCAGGTGAGGGTGCCTGTGGAACGTACCCCAGCATGTGTCAGTGCTGTGGGGGGGGTGGGGGCTGTAATGATGTACGAGAGAGCGCTGAGCTTGAGCGTAATGAAGTAATGGAATATCCTCGAGCACCAACATAACCACATAGACGGACTCGGGTTCGGCTCCCCTTTAAGGTATCGCTTCACCATTGGCGGCCCTTCCCTAAACCTCTCTACCTCTCCTCCTTTAAGACCCTCTTTAAAACCTGCCTCTGTGACCTGTCCTAATATCTCCATATGAGGCTCGGTGTCAAATTTTGTTTGATAATCTCTCCTGTGAAGCACCTTGGGAGGTTTTACTATGTTATATAAATGCAAGTTGTTGTATTCATGTGCGTGATGAATAACTTGCTGCTGTTTTATAAAATGATTGCGTTAAGATATCAAACTGAAATATCTTATGTGTTGCAGCAGATACGTAACATCCTACGTTAATCTTATGCTGTTGAGCTTTCGATATTTGAGGCGTGTTAATGGTCCGATCTGTTCAACTCGCAGCTGAGTCACGCCTACAACCTGAAACTGTCTTTATTCCGTTACCCTTAGGTTCGTTTCTCACGTCCCGAGACCGAGCAAGCCCGCCAGCGCCGGATCCAGTCTTACGAATTCTTGCAGAAGAAACAGGCGGAGGAGGCCTGGTATCACCTCCATTACTGTGGCGTTAAGGTGTGGTAATGATCCCCGTCCATTGGCAGCCTCTCGGGCAGGGTCCCCTCTCGGGCAGGGTCCCCTCTCGGGCGCCCATGACTTTCAAATCGAACCCTCGCTGTAAAAAGCCAACTTTCTGCCACCGCCCGCACCCTCCCACCAGATTTAGTTCAGCAGGATTTACTTTAGGATGTCACCTCAACGTGATTTCATGTTAATTTTAGAGTTGGAATGTGGGAGAGTCCAAAACTGGGGGCCGTAGTGGTGGGGGAGCCCGTTCAGAACTCCCGAGTCAAAATGCCATCGCTGCTCGATGGAGCTGTGGAGGTCGATGGGGGCAGAGGTGAGGAGAAGCATTCAGTGGGATCGGTGCCTCCGCTGTGCTCCTCCCCGGGGGCAAGGGTAAATTTAGCGGCCAAACGAGCCCAGCCCACCCCTCTGTTTCCAGTGTGTGAGGGTTGGTTGCTCTAAGCCCTCCCCTCTCCCGATGGAAATGGAGTAGGGGGAGATTTATTACCTCAGCTCCCACTAAGTGTATAATTCTGACTCAATTTTCTAATAGATTCTGACGATTAATGAAACAGAGAAGGTCGGCAGTGAGTGTAAGGGTTTGACAGGTGCTGCATTTGGCAGTAGTTGGGATTATGAGTTATTCCACCTTGGAATAGCCCCATACAGGCCGGACCCTGTCCTGTTAAGAGTGTGACTGCTGATTGGCAGATGTATACTCGCACAGCTAGCACTGCCTCACCTTTTGTTCATTTCTTCTGCATTGGCGATCAGATTGTCCCGATCTACTTTAATAATTGTGCTGTTAATGTTAAACACCTAAAGTTACTTTAGAATCGTTTCACTTCATGCACCAAATATTTCATGTGGGCACTGATTGTACATTTTCATGCTAAATTTAAAGTCACAGATCGACTTGCGTTCCCAGCATGCGCTGCGTGATCGTGGGCTGTGTATTTTCTATGAAAGTAGCAAATATTTTCATTGTTAAAAGTAACCAATTCAATATGGTAGATAAACTTCAGTAACGACCTCCCAGTATTTTTGACATGGCATTGTGTCATCTCTCAGTTGTTGTGCAGTTAGAACTGGGCACAAGGAGACAGTGTTCCCTGTATTTGTGATGGGGGTACTGATGTGTGTCGTGTCGTGACGGGGGTACTGATGGCGTGTTGTGACGGGGGTACTAATGGTGTGTCGTGTCGTGACGGGGGTACTGATGGTGTGTCGTGTCGTGACGGGGGTACTGATGGCTCCACGGGTCGATCGTCCTCTGGGACGTCCTCTGGTGTGTTGTGTTGTGACGGGGGTACTGATGGTGTGTCGTGTCGTGACGGGGGTACTGATGGTGTGTCGTGTCGTGACGGGGGTACTGATGGTGTGTCGTGTTGTGACGGGGGTACTGATGGTGTGTCGTGTCGTGACGGGGGTACTGATGGTGTGTCGTGTCGTGACGGGGGTACTGATGGTGTGTCGTGTCGTGACGGGGGTACTGATGGTGTGTCGTGTCGTGACGGGGGTACTGATGGTGTGTCGTGTCGTGACGGGGGTACTGATGGTGTGTCGTGTCGTGACGGGGGTACTGATGGTGTGTCGTGTCGTGACGGGGGTACTGATGGTGTGTCGTGTCGTGACGGGGGTACTGATGGTGTGTTGTATTGTGTATACAGGACAGCCGGTCTGAGCACGAGCGTCAGTATCTCTTCAGTCAGCTGGCCGGCATGTTGGAGACGGCCGAACTAACCAAATCGCCAAGGTATGAGCTCAGCATCTGTGAGGGACACTTTACTGCAGTTACAGATTGTACCACTTCAACCCAGATACCTACAAAACACGTTCTATTTAATGTACGCTGCGCTTTAATAGAACCTATTTAATAGAACCTATTTTTCATTAGTGTGTAACATTTACTGCTTTTTAAAAAAAAATTCAAATTTTATTCTGCCCTTAGTGTGACGGGTACTTTTAAGCTGCCAGTTATTACACAATTGAGGGGTTAAGGCCACGTGAACTGACGGTGGTTTATAAAATCACCCAAACTGAGTTTCTGATACAACCTGTTAACACTTTTGTTCCTTTTGCCATTTTCCCCTTCGAAAGTGCTGGATTCTCCCCACCCGGCCCCCCTTCGTCAAGCGGGGGGGACACTGCAGCTTCTGCACTGTCTGTCCAGCCTGATGTGTCTCAGACTGGGGATGGAACGGCTCCAAGCTGCATTATATTTTAAGGCACGACTCGATGCTGATTCTCGTGGGAGTGAATGTTCACAGCCAACAATAAAGCCCAAGTCGTCGCGGTGTCGGCCGTGGCTCAGTGGGCAGCACTCTCTCCTCTGAATCAGAGGGTTGTGGGTTCAAGTCCCACCCCAGAGACTTGAGCACGTAATCCAGGCTGACACTCCCCGTGCGGTACTGCGGGAGTGCTGAACTGTCAGAGCCTTGATTTTAAAATTCTCATCCGTGTTTTCAAATCCCTCCATGGCCTCGCCCCTCCCTATCTCTGTAACCTCCTACAACCCTCCGAGATAAGAACATAAGAAATAGGAGCAGGAGTAGGCCAATCGGCCCCTCGAGCCTGCTCTGCCATTCAATAAGATCATGGCTGATCTGATCCTAACCTCAAATTTAAATTCATGTCCAATTTCCTGCCCGCTCCCCGTAACCCCTAATTCCCTTTACTTCTAGGAAACTGTCTATTTCTGCTTCTCCAACTCTGGCCTCTTGCAAATCCCAATTTCCTTCACCCCACCATTGGCGGCCGTGCCTTCAGCCGTCTAGGCCCTAAGCTCCGGAATTCCCTCCCTCAACCCCTCCGCCTCGCGACCTCTCTCTCTCCTTTTAAGATGCTCCTTAAAACCTACTTCTTTGACCAAGCTTCCTCCAAAAATAACCCAAGAAAAAAAATAAAAGTAATCGCTTGCTCGGCACCTGTTTAGTAACACTGCAGTGTGAAGCAAGCCTGTAACACGTCTCTGGTTGAGGTGACATTGATTGAACATCCTTGGGGTTTTATTCCCCCTGTTCTGAAGGTGCTAATTCTTGCTGCAGTAGCAGTTTCACAGCACGAGGGTGTCGCGAGCAGTTTGGGGGCATCGCCCCTAACTCGTGTTTTGGGCCGGGTGGTTAGTGTCGGCAATCTCATCGACTGTGGGGCCACGTCACAGCTCAGCCCCGCCCTCCTCTCACCCGATGTCCACTCACTGGATAATAATCAGCAACTGAACCCCTGGCTGATTATTCAGGGACCTTTAGTCAAAAATCCCCCCTATCCCCCCCCCCCCCCACAAGAGGCGATCGTGCGAGTCCCAGGAGCCGCTCCAGCCCGTTAGTTATGGCCCCCCCCCGCACATCAGATCTTCCTTTCGTTATGATCTTATTTTCCTGAAAGGTGAATTAACACCTTGTTGAAGGACCCGGGTCTCACCACCACCGCCCCCGGGATGCTGCTCCACGGGTCGATCGTCCTCTGGGAAAAATAAAACTACCTCACATCCAACCTGTTTCCTCAGTTCACATGGACCTGAGCCCATCGCCTCAAATAATCTTTGTTATCGATACCCTGAATCAGGTCCACTCTAAGTCTGCACCCCTGCAGTGAATCCAAACCCAAGGCAGGATGTCTATCTCCATAGCTCGGTGCCCTTGAGCGAGAGTTCATCTGTATTGCCCTTCCCTGAACCTTCGCCAGAGCCAAAATATCCTTCCTGGGATTGGGGGTGGGTGGGACCAGAAGGGATGAGGTCTCCCCAAAGCCCCATGTAACCCTATCGTCATAGCACTGGTTTTATACTGACCAGTCCAGGCAATATAAGCTATGGTCACTGCCACCTTGCACCAAGCTCGGACCTTTAGGGAGTGATCACTCCCTTCCTGTTAACTTACACCTATCCATGTTCTACTCCTGGAATCAGACCCATCTTTTGCCTACAGTCCTTTAGCCAGTTAGTGATCCATCTCGCCATATCCCCCTTGAAACCATGAGGCTCAATTTTAGCGCACAGCCTCTCGTGATAATGTTTTGGAAATCCAAGTAAATGAATCTACTGGATCTCCCTGATCCACCATCCCAGTAAGTTGTTGAACAATCTGGATCAGGTGTGTCAAACATGGCTTCTGTTTTCCGCAGCCCTGTTGAGTGTCTCCGATCAAGGCCGAGTATTGCGGGAGCTGAACGAGTGATGTATAAATGCAAGCCTTTCTTTCTATTCATAGACTGCTTCCTTTTTTTTGCAGTGAGTATTTGTCCATGTTAATGCCTCCAGTTGAAGAAGAGGAATCGTAAGTTGACTAATTTCTCTCACATCTCCATCCCTTGCCTCAAACCCATATTGGAATATAATGCAAGCTTTGTTCAAGAGCTCTAGTTATTTTTTTCATCAGTCTATGATTGCAGAGATCTTTGTAGGTAAAGGTGTGTTGTCCAGAGTTTCATCTGCATTGTGTTTTTTCTCACCTCTGTTGCAGGAAGGTACCTCTGGCCCCCAGCAACGTGCTGTCCATGTCTCAGCTACGCACTTTGCCTCTTGCAGATCAAGTGAAGACCCTGATAAAGAACGGTGAGTGGTTTTCAACCATCTTGGGATGAGTGTCCTTTCTTGCATTGCTCTGAATGCTCATGTACACACCTGGCCGGCCTCCCACCTTGCATCTTCTGTAAACTTGAGTTCATGCAGAGCTCTGCTGCACCGAGTCCCGTTCACCCATCATCCCTGCGCTCGCTGACCTACGTTTGCTCCTGGTCCACCAAGGCCTCGATTTTAAAATTCTCATCCTCGTGTTAAAATCCGTCCATGGCCTGGCCCTCCCTATCTCTGTAACCTCCTCCAGCCCTACAACTCTGAGATCTCTGCACTCCTCCAATTCTGGCCTCTTGCCCATCCCTAAATTTCATCGCTCCACCATTGGCGGCCGTATCTTCAGCTGCCTAGGCCCTAAGCTCTGGAATTCCCCCGCTAAACCTCTCCGTCTCTCTACCTCTCCTCCTTTAAGATGCTCCTTTAAAACCTACCTCTTTGACCAAGTTTTTGGTCCCCTGTCCTAATATCTCCTTATGTGGCTCGGTGTCAAATTTTGTTTGATAATCGCTCCTGTGAAGCACCTTGGGATGTTTTACTACATTAAAGGCGCTATACGAATGCAAGTTGTTATAGTGTTCAGCTGATGTGGACAATTTTTATAAATGTGTACTCCTGGCGCGGGGCCTCGCCCGCTGGGAGTGCATGTTGGGACATCGTAGGTGCTCTCCTAAGGGGCGAGCCTACTTCCCAGGAGTATGCTTTGTGAAATTCACCCTGTAACATACAATTCAGGATTTGTCCAAGTGTAGAAATACACTAGTAAATTGCCTATATCATTGGCCACAATGAATATAATGTACGAGATGACAAGAGTTGGGGGAGAGACTTGAGAAACTCACTCCACAGCGCTGCCTAGTGACCAGAGCTGGCAACTACATTGTGACCGTTAACCTAACAAAATTGATTGGGAAATGTTGACATGGGAGTTTACAGTAATCAGTGTTGACCAAAATTTGTGGCAATATGCTGTAAGATTTATGGACAAATATTGCTTGCCGTACATCGTTTTTTAAAATATAGATGCAGTAACAATGGAATTGGGAATTTTAATTTTATTGCAGTTCTAACGAGTATTCGTGCAATTCAATATGTTTCACTTTGAAATTTCAGAAAGACTAACTTATTGTATGTACAGTCTTGGTTTAGCTTAGTTTTAATGCACTATTCAGTCAGGTGAGTCTATGCATTGGTGCTCTGACACGATGTGCTGTGGAGTGGTGGGAGGACCACACTGTCCCACTTGGTGATTTCCCATTGAGGGGGTTGGTGATGTGGAACCATGCGTAACATTTAATATGTGAAATCTCCTGTTCGGCCCACTCATCATCCGTCTGCTGTTTCCAGCACCTTCTTTTCCTTGTAATTATGACTTTAGAGAATTGCACTAAAAGACTTCATTTTGTTACAAGAATTAAAAAATGAGCTAGGGTTCCTGCTCCTCATCGCTATCCAGTGACCTTGCTGGAAAACGTGGCAGATGAGAAGTGGATTGGACCTGATTGTGATGCCTCTCTCTTTCCCCCCCCCCCCCCCCCATATTGATAGCCCGCAAATACTCCGGCTGGACTTGGCTGTGGGATTGGGTGAGGTACAAAGAGCTACCAGTGACTGTGGAACAGAACCCCACTGTCCTCCAGAGAGATGGGGAGAAAATAATCATCTAACAGCGAATGAAGTTTGCTAATCAGAAGTTGCCACTCCCGGATAAATCCCTTGTTTGTTCCTAACGGACTTCTCTGCTTTTTTTTTTCCCCAGTGAAAGTCGTGCAGTTTGCAAATCTGATGGGTCTTCTGGGATCTGGAGTGGATTCCACTGCTGTCCTGCGTTGTATTCAGCAGGTGGCCATGTTGGTTCAGGGATGCTGGGTGGTTAAAAGGTACGCACTGAGGATGTTCACCAGGTGTTTAATTCAAGACAAGATTCCCGTTGTCCGATGCAAGTTGACGGCTGGCCAGAAGTGACCACCTTTGTGCCAAAATCTATCAAAACACCTTTTCGGTCTTTTGGCCTTTTTTTTAGAAAAGAGGAGTGTGAGGGGTGACCTCAGAGGTCTTTAAGATAATGAAAGGCTTTGATAGGGTAGACCTAGAGAAAATGTTTCCACTTGTGGGGGAGACTAAAACTAAGGACTATAAATATAAGAGAGTCAGTAATAGATCCAATAGGGAATTCAGGAGCAATCCAATTTTTATCCAGAGAGTGGTGAGAATGTGGAACTCGCTACCACAAGGAGTAGTTGAGGTGAATAGTATGGATGCATTTAAGGGGAAGCTAGATAATCACATGAGGGAGAAAGGAATAGAAGGACTTGCTGATAGGGTGACATGAAGTAGGGTGGGAGGAGGCTCGCGTGGAGCATAAACACCAGCACAGACCAGATGGGCCGAATGGCCTGTTTCAGTGCTGTAAATTCTAAGTAATTTAATCATCCACAGTCCTGATCATCACCATTGAGATTGCAGCTGTAAATGCTCCTGGTGTTTCAGAAGAGCTAACCAGCCTCTTGTCTTTAACATACGGTGCCGTTAACCGTAAAGGAGCCTGCGATATTGTGATCGACACGGGCCAAAGATCTCTGGGAGCTGGAGGTTGAAATCTGCTTCCCCCAGCTGGCTGGACTGTCCAGGCTGATGATGCAGGGTGAAGAACCACTTCCTGACCAATCCACTGCTTGGTTTTTAGCTCTTTGAATATTTATATTTTTTTTACAATTGACTAATCTACGGCTGTCTTTATTTGAACAGTGATGTGTTGTATCCAAAAGGTACGTGCAGCCCCCACAGTGGAGTTACAGCTGAGGTGCTGTGCAGAGGCAGGGACTTCGCTGTAAGTACACAAACATTATATGAGCACTTGTTTCTTTCTTAAAGTTGAATGGAACAAAAAAGAAAGAACTTGCATTTATATCGGGCTTTTCATGACCTCGGGACGTCCCAAAACGCTTTACAGCCGATTACTTACTTTAAAAGTGCAGTCACTGTTGCAATGTAGGAAACGTGGCAGCCAATTTGCACACAGCAAGATCCCACAAACAGCAATGTGATAATGACCAGATAATCTGTTTTTTAGTGATGTTGGTTGAGGGATAAATATTGGCCAGGACACCAGGGAGAACTCCCCCGTTCTTCGAAATAGTGACCGTGGGATATTTTATGTTCACCTGAGAGGGCAGACCGGGCCTGGGTTTAATGTCTCATCCAAAAGACTTCCTGAGGAAGTGTTGCACTGTCGGAGGTGCCTCCTTTCAGGTGAGATGTTAAACTGAGGCCCCGTCTGCCTCCTCAGGCGGACATAAAATATCCCCCGGCCACTATTTCGAAAAACAGCAGGGGAATTCTCCTCAGTGTCCTGGCCAATGTTTATCCCTCAACCAACATCAGTGTATAAAAAAAACAGATTATCTGGTCATTATCATATTGCTGTTTGTGGGATTTTGCTGTGCGCAAATTGGCTGTCGCATTTCCTACATTACAACAGTGACTACACTTTTAAAGCACTTCATTGGGTAAAAGCACTTTGGGATGTCCTGAGGTTGTGAAAGGCGCTATATAAATGCAAGTCCTTTCTTTTACTCAGACAACTGGTTTTGAAGTGTCAGGTAATGCAGGAATTCTGCTTGCTCCCGTCCTTGCTGTGCGTCTAAAAGGTCAGGCTTTCATTAGTGCTTTTACAAAGAGTTCGCATCAATCACGCTTGGCTTGTGATGTTCCACATCAAAAAAAACTTCAAATCAATTTATAGACATTTCCTGACGCTGGCCGCACTCTCCTGGTCTCGTGTGAAGCAAATCGCATACCTTTGGCCTGGCGACGCCTCAAATTTTCATCCCTGTTTTCAAATCCCTCCATTGTCTCTCCCCTCCCCATCTCTGTAACCTCCCCCCATCTCTGTAACCTCCCCCCGGCCTCCGACTCTCCGAGATCTCTGCGTTCACCAATTCTGGCCTTTTGTGCATCCTCCATCTCCATCGCCCCACCATTGGCGGCTGTGCCTTCAGCTGCCTGGACCCTAAGCTCTGGAATTCCCTCCCTAAACCTCTCAGCCTCTCAACCTCTTCCCCCTTTTAAGATGCTCCTTAAAACCTACCTCTTTGACCTGTCTTAATATCTCCTCAAGTGGCTCAGTGTCAAATTTTGTCCGATTACGCTCTTGTGAAGCACCTTGGGATGTTTTACTTCGTAAAGGTGCTACGAATGCAAGTTGTTGATATTGGAGATAATGACACAGAGATGTGGTTATTATATTTGTACAGAAAGTGAACAAGTTTTAAAATATGTGCAGCTTTTTATTTTGTCATTTATGATCGTACTCTTTAATTATGCGGGGCATGTTTTTCAAGTACGAACAGCTTCCGTGCAATGGGTGCTTTTATCGCTAATTGATCTCACGCTGAGCTGTACAATCTCACTGATTTGTAAAGCAGGGATGGAAATGTACTGAGTTGGTTACTGAGCAATTTCGAGTGCATTTGTTGAGTGCTCTTGGAATGTTCCCAGGGCAGTCGTACTCTGGCAAGATGGTACATGCAGGAGAGACAGAAACGGGCAGGAAACTGCCTTCCCTTTCTGAGCTATGCTGCTGGAAGAGAAGCTTCTTCACCGGGACGAAGGAAGTACCTGGATTGGGGATGTAGTTGCTTGCCTAGCTTCTCAGCACGGTATTTGGTGATTAGCTATAACCGGTTATGCAGCCCACCAGAGTGAGCTGAGGCTGCATCGCAGTGTTCACAGCTTAGGCTCTGTGCCAAACCCAGTATGTGCCTTCTATGGATGGGAGCTGCAGAAGTTTGGGCTACCCATTTTATGATTTTTATTAAAAGCCACCACCGACAGTGAAGGTAGACGCAGCTTTTGTTGTAGTTTGTCCTATTGCGTTCCCTTGAAGACGCGCCGTCAAAGGTGCTGCACACTCGGGTGTGAGAAGCATTTCGAGAGACACCGAGGTGTCACCTCACTTTGCTACGAAATGTTCGCAACTTGACGGCTTGAAGTGTTTTTAAAGTAAAGAAAGCTCACCTGGGGTGTTGTCATCTTCTTGAGAGCGGCTTTAGTGTTTCTTAGGAACAGGAGGAGGCCATTCAGCCCCTCAAGCCTGCTCCGTCATTCAATTAGATCATGGCTGACCTGTACTTTAACTCCACGTACCTGCCTTTGCTCCATATCCCTTGATACTCTTACCCAATAAAAATCAATCAATCAATCAGTCTTGGTCTTGAAAGCTCCAATTGACCCCCAGCCTTTTGGGGGAGAGTGTTCCAGATTTTCAATGTCCTTTGAATGAAAAAGTGCTTACTGATTTTGATCCTGAACAGCCTGGCTCTAATTTTAAGATTGTGTCCGCTTGTTCTTGATTTCTCCCACCAGAGGAAATAGTTTCTCTGTATCTACCCTATCAAATCCTTTTAACACGTCAAACACCTCCGTCATATCGTCCCGTAACCTTCTATACTCAAGGGAGTACAAGCCAAGTTTACACAACCTGTCCTTGTTATTTAACCCTCCAAGCCCAGCACTGCTGCAAAACTGGAAAATTAAATCTAGAATTTTAATTTTATTCCGGCTTTTTCTTTTTTCCCTGACATAGATGTGGAAGTTTACACAGGGTCTCTGGGTGGTCAGGAAAGAAATATCTGCTGTTGTCAAGGTGCGTAAAGCGACCGGAGCCTCACGCGTACCCTACGGAGTCCCTGTTGCACGTTAGACGTAGTTGAGCCAGGAATCTTTTCAGTGATGTTTTAAGTACGATTTTATTGGAGGGGGGGAGAAAAAAAAGTTTTTATACAGATTATAGTTACTGACTAACATCTTGGACTACTCCTGGCCCCACACACATCTAGATAGATAGATATAATGTGTGTACACACACACTTTAAGAAAAGTGTTCGAATTATAAGTACAATTATTATCCCTATATAATATGAGTCCACCACTTTTGAAATTTTTGGGGGGAGATAAGTGTATATTCAAATATTTACAATGTTCATCCTTTAGGATTTTAACTGTTCCATGTACCAACAATTAACAGAAAGGGACCATAACTTTGAAATGAAATGCACATTTTGCCATTTTTTGAAGTAGTAAGTTAAAGATGTGTAGGAGGGTGGGGTTTACTATTAATTGCATATAAAATATAGAATTAATTTGCTTAGAATTCCAAATTGGGTTTGGTGTGCTCATACCTTACTGAGAACCTATGCACTTCCGAACACGTGACGAACATGTGTATCAGTGGATTTATAAAGCAGTATTCAGGTTATTTGATGTAAATGAATAAAACCTGGGAATCCAGCCTCACATCTGCTCATCTTTATTGATCAGCTCCCCCCTGAAGATGTGAAGGATTTCCTGGAGCAAATGGCCGTTCCGCGTATCAACAAGGGCTGGGAGTTCCTGCTACCTCACGATGCCAAGTTTATGAAGAAGCATCCAGATGTTGTCCAGAGGCAGCACATGCTTTGGCTGGGGATACAGGCCAAGTAATCTAATGTCTCATTCGTGTTGGAGTTTTTTTTTTGTGTTGGGGGAAGGGTGGGGGGAAGATGCACAGCTGTCAGACTAGCCTCAAACACACCAGCAATAACGTGTCGGCAGTAATTATACTGGTGTGGGGACGGTATTGGTTGTCCAGAACGGATTTTACGGGTGATTTTAACCATACAATTGCTTACCTTTACAGTAATACTGAAAGCTATTCTGGGTGGGTTGGCGGTGGGTCAGTCTGTCCCCAGTTTTTGAACACAATGTACAAAGGAAAGGGCAGCTGGCTTATCAGGACAATTGAATTAAATATACAGTGAAGGAAAGGGCACAATGTACTTAATCTGGGACAGAAGGAGGAAAAGGAACTGGTACAAAATATTGAGTTAAACATTACTTTAAAGGGCCAGTATACAATCTTCCTATTTTTATTTTTAGCCTCCCCCTCTCAGACCCTAGGCCACGTACCCAGCTCAGGCTGGCCGGGCGACTGCTGCCAGTGACTTACTTCAGCTGGTTACTGGGAGGAGCTCGCGTGCAGCCCAGAGTGACTCACTGTCTGATTTTAGTTTTATTATTTCCCCTCGCTGTCTGGGTGCCCTAAGTTGTCTCTGCTCAGTTCCTCCCTATAATAACACAACTGTGAAGCCGCATCCTGCCCAGCACAGTACGTCTGCTCACCAACACACTGCCTTTCTTTTGCTGTTTTTCACTGTACTGAGGTGATGCTGTTGCTATGGTAACTTAACATAATCCGTGCCTAAGCTGTTAATATGATCAAACTGCCCGTCACTCCGCCCTCTCTGATCCTTTAACATGATTCTGCATGCTTAAAATTATTGCCCTGCATTATTATAATTAAAACTCATCTCCATCATTTTCATTCATTTTTTTTAAACACAAGTAGGAAGGTTTTTTTTAAACCATACGGTCGCAGCTCGTACAAAGAGCCTTTCTGTGCAGACTTCCCATATTGTCACTGACTGGCTCCTTCCTTCCCACAGGAGTGCCATTGTAGCAGGCTATCGGGTATCACAGCTAACTCAGAGTCACAGCTCGTTCGTTGATTTCAGTGGGTGCGACAAATGAATATTTTATCACGAGAAAATTGACTAAACCTTGTGGCTTTAATCAAGATTAAAGAGCTCTTAGTGCTTTGGGTTTATGATTTCTCTATTCACTGTGCTGTCTGCTGCCACTAAATGGATGTCTGTTACATTCCAGGGGGCTCAAGTGTATCTCTAGGTATGCATCGTGCTGAAAAGGCAGCTTTGTAATACAGTCCCAGCTATTGGTACCGGTAGGGACCACCCCACCCCCCCCCCCGGAATTACCTGTAGGGACCCGCCCCCCCCCGGAATTACCTGTAGGGACCGCGCATCCCCGGGCTCGAGGGGCTGAATGGCCTACTCCTGTTCCTAGTTACGAAGTCGGAACAAGTTGGGTACGAGAGAGTTACTGAAATCAAAAGAACCCCATGGTTGCTGAGAGCACGAGTTGGCCAGTTCAGTGGCTTATTTTCTGTTCAATCTTACCAGAAATCTAATTTTTGACGTGCTTCATTTTGACATTATTTTTAATTAACCGAGATCATCGGAACCTTTAGATTTACTGAGCAGCAGCTTTTGATCAGTGATTCCAGCTCTGCATTTCCCGGCTTATCGCAGGGCCAGGAGCTGTTGACCTGGAGCTCACTTTCCAGCCACGTTGAGACGAGTTACCTGGAGAGCCCCCATTAGCGGGACATGCTGTAGAATTAAATATGCACGACAGGGAGGTGAATTTCCAGTTGTAACAATGTGGGCTGTCTCTGTCTGCAGGTTGGAGAAAGTGTACAATCTCTCCAAGGAAGACATGATGCCAAAGAAACCCGAGTCTCAAACAGGTAATCACTGGGTGTAGTTAATTGAAAGCAAATGCAAAAAGGACTAGGCTTTCCTTTTTTTAAACTGAGAATAGCATATGCTTACTTTAATCATTATGATCAGCATTGGTCCACTGTGACCGAAAAATCAAATTCTGTTTTTATCACGGAGTTATGGGGACTTTTACTTAACATTTTATGGATTGCATTTTGCAATTCTGACCATTTTTCCATAAAAACCATAAATGACGTTGACCGTGATTATTACACGTTCCATCAAATTTCCACCAGTCAAATTCGTTCAGGCCCTTTAACAGTGAAGAGTGATTTGAAATATTGCACCCACCCAAAAAGCAATTTATCTCCAATTTAACCCCAGTCATTTAACAAGGTTTTTTTTCTGAATGAACGAATATACCGCTCCTCAGGGTTTGCTGATTGGTTCACGCTGCGGTCACATGCTTAGCAGCGCCCAATTGTATAACCAAAGGCGCCTCACATAGACTGATGCTGCGGGAGCTTAATAAAGGTAGCATCATTTAAACACATCTCTGTGAAAATGCCTTGTCCGTTAATCCTCTGCGCAGCCAGTTCTCAACCCGCCCGTGCCATGGGGATGGTGCCCAAGCAAAAGGTCGGGCACTGCGGGTGAGGGGCGACGTCTATGGCCGCTCGTGCCGTCTCCAGCACGGCTGTGACAGAAGCCCGAGAGCGGGGCACTTACTGGTTTTGCCGTCCTTTGGGCAGTGTGTGGCAGCAGGAAGGGGGGCAATTGATTTTGAAAATTTAATTTAAAAGAAGTCCTAAAGAACTGGTATGTGGGTATTGGGCACAAAAAGAAGAGGCCAAGTCATGTGCAGTTTGTAATTATCGTGTATTTATGTGAACAATTTACTATTTCTGAATTTACACGATTAATAGTGAGAGATAAACATATGAAAATTAAAATTTTGCTCAACTTTTTAATTACTAAAGGCTCTCCTGATGTTTCACCGAGTATCTGAACTATACAGTCCAGGAAAGCCCCCAATTTGATCCCCAGTCTGTGCTGAGTTATCCGATCTCAGCCGAAGTAGAGGTAGCAGACTCTACGATTGGCTCCATGTCACTGGGCTTGGGAGTGGAGGGGGAGGGGTTGGAGAAATCAGCCACTCCCGATCACTCTCCGGTGACTCCCACTGTGGGTGTGGAAAAATTGGACTTGCATGTGACGCCCCCTAAAGTTGAATAGCATATCAACATTCACTGTCAGGGCTCAGGCCCAAGTGTGAATAATGGGCATTGGTCAAAGGGACAGCACTGGGTGGGATTGTATCCCAACAAGGACTTGGCAACTTCAGAGGAGGAGTGAAGAAACAGCGAGTAATGTTAAAGTGAGAGCTGTGCCATTTTAATCAGTACGTGAGTGTCAAGAGTGGAGGACACAGTTCTGGTCTCCATATCACATAAAAGGATATGGAAGCACTGGGGAAGGTACAAAGAAGATTTACAAGGATGATACCAGAACTGAGAGGTTATGCCTATCAGGAAAGACTGAACAGGCTGAGGCTCTTTTCTCTTTTTTAAAAAGAAGGCTGAGGGATGACCTGATAGAGGTCTTTAAGATTGTGAAAGGGTTTGATAGGGTAGACGTAAGGAAGATGTTTCCACTTGTGGGGGAGACCAAAGCTAAGGGCCATAAATATAAGATAGTCACTAATAAATCCAATAGGGAATTCAGTAGAAACTTCTTCACCCAGAGAGTGGTGAGAATGTGGAACTCGCTCCCACATGGAGTGGTTGAGGCAAATAGAATAGATGCATTTGAGAAACTAGATAAACACATGAGGGAGAAAGGAATAGAAGGATATGCTGATAGGGTGAGATGAAATAAGGTGGGAGGAGGCTCGTGTGGAGCATAAACACCAGCATGGACCAGTTGGGCCGAATGGCCTGTTTCCATGCTGTACATTCTGGAAACAACAAGACAGGTGGCATTTTGCAGTTTGTAATTTTTTTTGTGCAAGCGGAATTAATTGTTTTTGCATCATTTGGAACAGCTGTGCCTGCAGTAATGTCCGGGGAACTGAGGGTGGCCACGGCCAAAGAAAAGGCGCAGGATAATCACGCTGCCCTGGAAAACGACTACCGGCGGCGGAGATCGCCGCACCGCGGGAGCACACGGGCCCCCGGGGAGGGCGCCCTCGCCGTCAGAATCAAGGAGGAGCCGGTGAGCGACGAGGAGCCGATGGGCACGGGGTCTCAGGTGGGCCGCGAAGTGGCCAATGGCGTCCACTCGGACGAGAGCTCCCTGGACTCGACAGACAGCCGCGCACTCGCTCGGTGCCAGGGGACGCGCAGCGAGATCGTGGCGGCAGAGCTTAAGGAATTTGTGCGGGGGACGCTCAGGAAACACTATGTGCTCAGTTTAAGTGAGCTGAAGCGACTCTTTAACCTGCATTTGGCCAGTCTGCCCCCGGGACACATTTTATTCAGCGGCATTCCAGATCGAATGTTACAGGAGACGGTTTTGAGCACTGGATGCAAACAGATCTTGGTGCCTGTAAGTATATGTATATCTCTGTATTGTACTATAGACATAATCAAACGCTGTGGGTGGATTTGTGATAACAGGAGAGTTGTGTTATGCAGAAGTTAGGAACATAGGAACAGGAGTAGGCCATTCAGCCCCTCGAGCCTGTTCCGCCATTCAATTAGATTATTGGGTTTCTGTATCTTAACTCTACCCGCCTTGGTTCAGTAACCTTTAATACCCTCACCCAACAAAAATCTATCAATCTCAAATTTTGATATTTTCAATTGACCCTTGGCCTCAGCAGCTTTTTGCAGGGGGAATGTTCCAGATTTCCACTCCCCGCAGAGGCGACATTTTACAAGACATGGACCATAAGAAAGTCGGCTAGAAACAAAGAAAGATCTTGCATTTATATAGCGCCTTACACATCCTCCGGGCATCCCAAAGCGCTCCACAGCCAATGAATTATAGTCACTGTAGGGAAATGCGGCAACCAATTTGCACACAGCAAGCTCCCACAAACAACAATGAAATAAAAGACCAGGAGATTTGTTTCTGGTGGTGATTTAGGGATAAAATATTGGTCGGGACACCAAGGAGAACTCCCCTGCTCTTCGAATAATATCGTGGGATCTTTTACGTCCATCTGAGAGGGCAGACGGGGGAAGGGGGGCTGTTCAGGTGGACATAAAGCTGAAGACCGGATCAGACGAGCTGCGGTGCCCTCCACTGTCAAATAACCTGCCAGTGATTTTTATTCCTGGGCTTATGTTGGACGAGACACCAGGGCTCTTCTGGCTGCCACTGAGCCATTCCCAGCACGGGCCCAGGAGATGGGGTGGGGGGTTGGGTACGAAACACCGGTAGGTCAGGTAAAAGCTTGAGGGGCGTGGAATCATTTTAAAGCGCGTTCTTTGTGCGTTATTGTAGTTTAGCAAAGGTAACAAAAGCGAATGAGAATGTAGAACGATGGCACAGTACAGTCCAAATCTACTAATGCTGTCAGTCGACCCAACAGGAAAGAATAGATCAGAGCTTGTGGCCCAGAGCCTGCAGAAGTGGCAGATGTTAAATCTCATGCTGTGTTGTCACACATTTTCTTCCTTTTCGCACGTGCGTGTCTGTCGGGGCAGAGAAACGCAGAGCTGTGTTTCCACGTCCCTCCCTCGTCAGGCACTTGTGTGTTGAAAGCAGTAATTGGAAGGCGACCGGTGCTGCTATTGCAGGAGATGCTTTTTGGAGTGTCCCGTATACCAATGCTGGCTCCTCTCTGTCTCGTGTTTACTGCAGTTTGGATAACCTTTCGGAGAAGTGTCGCCTCCTTTCATCTTTTTTTTTATTTGTTCATGGGATGTGGGCGTCGCTGGCGAGGCCAGCATTTATTGCCCATCCCTAATTGTCCTGGAGAAGGTGGTGGTGAGCCGCCTTCTTGAGCCGCTGCAGTCCGTGTGGTGAAGGTTCTCCCACAGTGCTGTTAGGAAGGGAGTTCCAGGATTTTGACCCAGCGACGATGAAGGAACGGCGATATATTTCCAAGTCGGGATGGTGTGTGACTTGGAGGGGAACGTGCAGGTGGTGTTGTTCCCATGCGCCTGCTGCCCTTGTCCTTCTAGGTGGTAGAGGTCGCGGGTTTGGGAGGTGCTGTCGAAGAAGCCTTGGCGAGTTGCTGCAGTGCATCCTGTGGATGGTACACACTGCAGCCACAGTGCGCCGGTGGTGAAGGGAGTGAATGTTTAGGGTGGTGGATGGGGTGCCAATCAAGCGGGCTGCTTTGTCCTGGATAGTGTCTAGCTTCTTGAGTGTTGTTGGAGCTGCACTCATCCAGGCAAGTGGAGAGTATTCCATCACACTCCTGACTTGTGCCTTGTAGATGGTGGAAAGGCTTTGGGGAGTCAGGAGGTGAGTCACTCGCTGCAGAATACCCAGCCTCTGACCTGCTCTTGTAGCCACAGTATTTATATGCTGGTCCAGTTAAGTTTCAGGTCAATAGTGACCCCCCCAGGATGTTGATGGTGGGGGATTCGGCGATGGTAATGCCGTTGAATGTCAAGGGAGGTGGTTGGACTCTCTCTTGTTGGAGATGGTCATTGCCTGGCACTTGTCTGGCACGAATGTTACTTGCCACTTATCAGCCCAAACCTCGATGTTGTCCAGGTCTTGCTGCATGCGGGCACAGACTGCTTCATTATTTGAGGGGTTGTGAATGGAACTGAACACTGTGCAATCATCAGCGAACATCCCCATTTCTGACCTTATGATGGAGGGAAGTTCATTGATGAAGCAGCTGAAGATGGTTGGGCCTAGGACACTGCCCTGAGGAACTCCTGCAGCAATGTCCTGGGGCTGAGATGATTGGCCTCCAACAACCACTACCATCTTCCTTTGTGCTAGGTGTATCTCACACAAGTCTCCAAAAATAGAGGGGTTTAAATTTTCACTTCCCTTATTTGTATTGATATGTGATATCCCTTGAACAGCAGTGGGTTCTGTATCCAACCCTAATATCGAAAGAAAGAACTTGCATTTGTCTTTCACAACCTCCGGACGTTTCAAAACACTTTACAGCCAATGAAGTACTTTTTAAAGTGAAGTCACTGTTGTAATGTAGGAAATGTGGCAGCCAATTTGCACACAGCAAGCTCCCACAAACAGCAATGTGATAATGATCAGATAATCTGTTTCAGGGATTAAATATTGGCTCAGGACACTGGGGAGAACTCCCCCGCTCTTCAAATAGTGGCCTTGGGATCTTTTAGGTTCACCTGAGAGGGCAGACAGGACGTTGGTTTAACATCTCTTCTGAAAACGGCACCTCCGACAATGCAGTGCTCCCTCAGTCCCGTACTGGGAGTGTCAACCTGGATTTTGTGCTTCATATATAGATAATATAATTCAGATGTCTTGTGACAGTGGGTTCTGTAGCAAGTGCTGCAGTGAGCCATACAGTCTGTGGAGCCTCCCCTGTATAATGAGCCCAGTGGGTTTTAAGCCTGGTGATAACAGGAGTACAGCCACAATACCACTCTTGCAAGGAGCTCCTGCATTTCTTTGTCAACAAAATTGAGGCTTTCTATTGAAGTGCCTTGGCCTCCTCCGACCCCTCTCCTCGACCACTCTCGGCTCGTTCTCTGGCCCTGCTCTGACCTCGCAACTTTCTGTAGCTTCTCCACCACCTCCACACCAGACCCGTCTCCACCATAACACCCACGTCCTACTCCCGTGACCCTCCCCTCCCCCCAACTAAGCTCCTGACCACTCAATACTCCTCCTCAGCTCAGCTGTTACTTCCCTCTAACATTTTGGGAATTGTGATCAATTCAGTGGAATGTACTTCAGGGATTAATAACAAAAATGGTCTCTTGTTATCAATGTGAAGAAAAGCAAAGTTAAATCTACAGAATGACAGAGAACAATTTAATCGTAAGAACGGAACTGTTCACAGGAGATTACAAGATAGAGATGGAATAAAGTGAGTTCAGTATTTCAGCTATTCATGTTAAATTTCTCGTGTGACCTGAGCCCAGGATTGGTGAATCTTGGGTTGTTTTTACAGATCTTAACAGTTGCACGGAGCCTGTTAAATTATTGATGCTAATGGATGTGCTGCAGTCTCTTGTACGGGTGGCCCAGTGACCCACAGATCTTTATTGAATAAATGCCTGACGCATTGGAATTGATGAGTCGATTTTTTTTTCCCCAGGAGTAAATCAGGATTCCTGTGTTTGTATATCCCTGCTAATCGCAGCAGAGAAACAACCACTCGAGCTGGGTTTGTGCATGTTTCCCCTGTTGCACTGTTAAAAACAGAACAATTAATCAGAGATGCTGCTAAGAGTATATAAGATTAAGAAATTCACACATGGGCGTGACTAATAATTGGTGCAGATTTTAACCGGTTTGACCCACTGACTTGGGGCTCCAGATCTGGTACCAGATTACAGTTTGCCACAGTCATTTCAAAGTTATTTGCATATTTGTCCGTCTGTCCCCCCACCCCCCCAATCACCTTCCAGAATAGGGTTGAGTAATGCGTTCCTGATGCAGGAACGAGCAATTAAAGGTTGGTTTTCGGCTGTGAAAATAGCTGCCGGAATTTCTGAGAGGTGATGAGGTGCTGTATCACTTCAGAGGTATTCATGTTAACTTTCAATCCTGAGCCCAGGATTGACGAATCTTGTGTTGTTGTTACAGATCTTAACAGTTGCATAGAGCCTGTTAAATTATTGATGCTAATGGATGTGCTGCAGTCTCTTGTACGGGTGACCCAAAGACCCCTATCGAATAAATGCCTGACACATTAGAATTGATGAGTCGATTTTTTAACATTGGATTCAAATCTGTCTTTTGAAGCCGTCTTCAGTCAGTTAAAAGTCCTTTTATAAAAGTTCGTACCTCTTAAGTGATAAGCACCTTATCGCGCCTCGGAAATGTCCAAAAGCACTTCACAAGCAACGGCAACTTTGAAGTACAGTAACTGTTGTTATTTAGGCGATCCCGGCAGTCGTTTTGCACACAGCAAGATCCCGCATACCGTAAAGAAATGAATGGCCGGTTAATGTGTGTATTTTGGTGGTGTTAGTTGAGGGGTGAATGTCAGTCTGGATACCACAACAACTCCCCTGCTCTTCATACGGTGCCATGGGATCTTAAACATCCATCTGAACCGTGGGAAAAGGCAGTCGGGCCTTGGGTTAATGTCCTATTCAGAGGGTGGTGCCTCCGGCACTCGTTCAGTACTGTGCCAGAGTGTCGGTCTCGATTGTGTGTCAGAGTGGGGCTCGAATCCACAACTTTCCAACATTGACAGAGGAGCAGACAGACGGTTGAAGAAGAAAAGGGGGGTGTAAAATTTTAGATCTGTCAATGAGCAGAAAAGGAGTAAAATTAAAGTTTAAAATTAAACAGGAGAGAGAATAGGACAGGTTTAGGAATGTTGAGGTGAGAGCAGGTAAATGTGCAGTCTGTCAGTGATCTTTATTTATGGTCAGTGTGTCAGTAATCGATATTCCTGAAGTTTATTACTGAGATTCCCTGAATTTGCCAGCAGTTTGAGGGTTAGCCATGTCCCAAGTGATCACTTCAATTCAAATGCAGCTTTAAATTGGCCTAAAATCACACGTCGGGACTGGTTACAATTGATTCAGCCTTGAGCAAGTGAGTAAAGTCTTGTGAATTCCACGTCTGTGCCATTTGGAAAGGATGGGTTGACGTGCAGAGAGCCGGACACGCATTGGCTGCTCAGTTTCCAGGTGTAAAACACAACCTTGCAACATCACAAATACTTTTGCAAAGGATGAGTTTGAGTCTCGTGTGCAGGCGTGCAGCTTGTGACTCGAAGCAATTACTGAGCTCGTTATGCAATTATTCTTGCCCAACACCAGTAGCTGACCGTGTTACAGAGGGGGTGGACAGAATTTAATTGGGATAATTGGTTGTTTTCCAGCACTTGCCCTGGGAAAGGCTGCACATTTCCAAATAATTTCCACTCATTAAGATAAGCTGCAGTCATTAACTTGCACCAGTTGTTATTTCCTTGTGTGTTTCATACAGAATCCAGTGCTTTATGTAACGGCCAAATTGAATTCAGGGACTGAGGCAAATCATGCTGACGATAATCTGACCTCTCTGATTCCTGGACAGTGTAGCTATTTGAGCAGGCCTGTGGATACCTGCTCTGCCATAAAGGACCAGCCTTGCTTTCTGCTGCTGCTGCCCTTTGTTTGATGTGGCAGCTCACCGTTCCGAGGAAAGCAGCTGTCACTTAGTTTTTGCAGTTAGATGGGGCTGGGGCTGAGGTTGGCAGTAACACCTGGCCCGGCCTTAACTGATGCCGGTCTCCGCCGAGGTACAGGCAGGGCCTGACCCCAGCACGATTACTCCCACTTCAGCCCTGTGCTTCTAACCGAAGAAGTGGAGAATCGTTCACTTTGACAGCTGAAATCTCTGGAGATCTGGGTCGTCAGGCTGAGAAGACATGACCTGCCCGGTGGGAATGGGCAAGCTTGCCTTCCTCTCGTTTTTAAAAAACACACACACACACACCCCCGCCTTCGGTCCATTGTGCCTGTCCGGCTCATTGGAAGAGCTATCCAATTAGTTCCATTCCCCCTTGCTCTTTCCCCATAGCCCTGTAAATTGTTCCCTTTAAGTATATATCCCAATTCCCTTTTGAAAGTTATTATTGAATCTGCTTCCACCGCCCTTTCAGGCAGCGCATTTCAGATCACAACAACTCGCTGCGGAAATAAATTTCTCCTCATCTCCCCCTCTGGTTCTTTTGCCAGTTGCCTTAAACCTGTGTCCTCTGGTTACAGACCCTCCCGCCAGTGGAACCAGTTTTTGAAGTCGTTTTTCTCCAAGTTCCTTCCCCTGTGTTGCTGAAGGTGTTGGGTCATGCGGGAGGTGTGATTCCTGGATCCTGGGGAGACCTCCAGTACCTCAACCCAGCAGCCCTTCTTCATGTGTGAGTGGTGGTGACAATATACATTACCCAGCCGCACCTGATCCAGTCTTCACCCAATGTCTGTACACACGTAAGCACATCCACAAACTCACCTGATAGCCAGAGGGCTGTCCAGTGACCCCTTCCTGAGAATGGCCATGGTTTGCATTTATCTGGTGTTGGACATTTAACAGAAAGACACTTTACAAAGTGGTGGTAAACAATTTAAACAATTTTACAACACCAAGTTATAGTCCAGCAATTTTATTTTAAATTCACAAGCTTTCGGAGGCTTCCTCCTTCGTCAGGTGAACGATGTGAAAATGAAATCCTCGAAATGAAATCGCATTTATAATTCACAGAACAATGCTTGGTGAGTACAGACAGTTTTTTCAACTGCCTGTTGCCAAGGCAATCAGTGTGCAGACAGACAGGTGTTACCTGCCAGGTCTCAGAATATACAAATCACCAAAAAAAAACAACAAACAAAAAAAAACAGAGATAGAGAGGTAGAAACATAGAAAAGACAGCAACTGACCCGTTATATTAAAAACAGATAACATTTGTTCGCTGGTGGGGTAACGTGTAGCGTGACATGAACCCAAGATCCCGGTTGAGGCCGTCCTCATGGGGTTGACAATTGAAAAATTGTTTACAATTGTCAACCCCAGTCCATCACCGGCATCTCCACATCGTAAACAATTTAAGCAGTAGGGGGAAAACAAAGAAAAAGATCAACTAACTTGGCGAAAGGCAAGGGATTAAATCTGGGACCTATCTAGTCTGTGAGGCTCAGTTCTATATTAAACATTGCAGGCGGATGTAAAGATCCCATGGGGTTTTTTTTTTAAGAGCAGGTGAGTTTTCCCCGTCTCCCAGCAAACATTTATCCCTCAACCAAGACCAAGCAAACGGATTAATGGCCATCTCGTCTGTTTGTGGACCTTTACAGTAGCTTTGTGGTTACGGTACTGGACTAGTCACCCAGACATCCTGGGTTCAAATCCCACCAGAGCAAGTTGCGAATGGCAATTAACGATGGACAATATATACGAGAGAACTTGCAGTTCTATAGCGCCTTTCGGGTCCTCAAGACATCACCTCACAGCCAATGAAGTGTGGTCACTGTTGTAATGTAGGAAAACACGGCAGCCAATTAGCGCACAGCAAGATCCCACAACCAGCAATGTGGTGAAAGTCAGCCAATCTTTTTTTTTTAGTGATGTTGGTTGAGGGATAAACATTGGCCCAGGACACCGGGGAGAATCCCCCTGCTCTTCGAACAGTGACCGTGGGATCTTTAATATCCATTTCAGAGGGCAGATGGGGGCCTCGGTTTAACGCCTCATCCGAACGACGACACCTCCGACAGGACAGTGCTCCCTCAGTGCTGCACTGGGAGTGTCGTCCTGGATTATGGGATGCCTTGCCACACCCCCGGAATTAAAAAAAAAAAATTTGGATGCTGTATTTGCTGATGTAATGACTGCTCTTCGAAAGTAATTCATTGGCTGCGAAGTGCTTTCGGTCGTCCTGAGAATGTGAAATGCTGTAACTGCAAGATCTTTGGTCTAGTGAGGCGTTGAGGTCTCACACTTAACCTTTGCACTTAATCGGTTTTGTATATATGGTTGGGCGTATTCTCGGTTTTTGCAAGGCCATTCATTCATGCACTGATATTGGCAATGCTATGCGAGTGTGGGAGGGATTGTACATTGAGGGAATCAGAACAAAATATTTGTGCTCTGTAATGTTTGTGCTGTAAATGCTTTTGTCTTGTTGAAAAATCTGAAACCCATGGACCGTTAAATTTGCCTGTGATATCATTTGCTCGTTTTAAATTAGCAGCAAAATACCAGAACTCCCGAATTATTTCCCTCGGTGATTACCAAATCAGGAGTGGGTTGTTAGAAAATCTGTCTTCCTCCTGTAATTTTATTAGTTCGGTGCGAGTTGTGATGCCCAATGACCCTCATTAGCTGCGTACTGTCATCAGCTGAAATATGAAGCCCCCTGGTGTATTCTGAAAATGTATTGATTCAGACTGATAGCTCGAGCCAATTATACAGGGCTCAAACTAATAGTGCGGATAAGTTCGTGAGGGAGAAAGGAATAGAAGGATACGTTGAGATGAAGTAAGGTGGGAGGAGGCTCGTGTGGAGCATAAACACCGGCACAGACCAGTTGGGCTGAATGGCCTGTTTCTACAAGTATTGCAGCTTGTCTGCATAGGATGGGCATATTCAGGGCTTGACATGACAAGTTTATTTATGTGATGGGAGAGTGTGAGGGCTGACTGACACTGCAGGTACATGACGGGCAGACACTGCACAGAATGGTGGTTTCTGCTGCGATCAGACAGGTGACCAGATTTGACTCGAGTGATTTTTCAGCTTTTAGCGAGTGATCGTTTTATTTTTTCACTGGTTTGATACCCTCACTGCTGCGAATCAGTGCTGAGCCCTGACTCTAATCGCTTTGTAGTTCGGTGCTGGAAGTCGGGGGAGTTTGTCGAGGGTTTTTGAGATTTCACGTCTGTCCCTTTGTTGCGGAGGTTAAACAGTCAACACGTGTTTTGCTTGACGATGGCCAAGGTCAGACACGGTCCCCACCGCTTAAAACATCCACGTTTAAAATGGGCAGTCGCTTATATTGGCTAAAGAGTGATAACTATTTGCATTAGCGTCAGTTTTAAAGTTGCATCTTTAAGTGGTCTGTTTATTTTGGGCAGAAACCGTCGTCTCCAGAATCATCCTTGTGACATTGTAGGAGTGAAGTACATGTGAAAAACTGATGCATGTTTTTAAAAATATATTTATATTTAACAACAATAACACTTCATGCACAATAATCCCAGCAGCTGACATTTAGTGGCCTAATGAGGGGTTTGGGTCGTTAAAATGGTTGTCCTGCTCCTCCAGTCTCCTGATGACCCACAGCCAGGGTGATTTTGGTGCTGCGGAGTTTGGGGTCCTTGGTCAGGTCTAGGGTCCGGCAGTAAGGGGTTCGTTCAGCTAACGCTAGCACTACCGCGTTATACCGGCCATCGCATATAGCGGCCAAAGCGTGTTTGCGCGCCCGCTGTAAGGGATGGGGACTGTACAGGCGGAGGAAAAGGACAGGGAAAGGCCATCGGGTCCATCAAACCCCACCCATCCGGACATGGTGAGTCTTTACACCTTCTGACTCGGAGGTGAGAGTGCGACCACTGAGCCACGGCTGACACAATTGATGCTAACGTTTAATCTTGCAGCATGTGCTATCGATGCTACATTGCAATTGTTGTGTGCAGCCTATCCATTTTGTTAATAACATGGTTTTATCATTATCGGGGTGCTCCGAACGCTGCCCTAATAGTACAGATGCAATATACCCACATCTCCGGACCTTATCTTTGGTAAGAAAACAACGGGGGGAATATAGGGGCTTTTTTTCTCTCAAATTCGGGAGGAATTTTTTTTTAAACTGATTCAGCCCCTGAAAAAAAAAATCTGGTGGAAATTGGTTTAAAAGTGATTCCAAAAGTCCCTAAACTTACTTGATACGCCCCGCCAGTTGCAATACTGTCACAATTACAGATGTGAACCGTTGAATTTTTAATTAGTCTTTACAGTGCACTTTAAAAATATCTAAAGTATGAGCTTTAATGGAGCCAAGTGGCAAGGACCTCGTTCACTGGATATCTGTCACACAGAGTCTGGGAATACAGAACTAGAAAACACTGTTAATGCAACATCCTCTTCAGATGAAGTAAAATCACATTTTTTCCAGGTTATTATAAAGCATTTGGTTGGTAATTTCTGCATGATCTCTGAAGGAGGGATTGCTAGTCTCCCAGTTTGATGCAATAGGCACAAGCAGTCAAAACAAACGACAGCACCAAATCTCCAGATCTACAAGCGAGGCCGCCATCTGCATAACCTTTCAAGTACCGTGTAGGCTCCAGGCACTCTCATAATGAAATCTGCTTACATCAGAGATGGGCGGCAGATCTGAAGGGCAAATCCAGTTCGAGCCAGACTTAAATTTCCTTGGAAAATCCCAATCTGGTACAGTTTGGGTTCTGTAGATTTAGATGCGACTATATGTGCTTGGTATCGATGTCAGCAAGTGTCTGTTTGCTTTCTTCACCTCCCGGATGTGACTGCAGAGGAATGGATTTGAAATCACCCCACCCGCCCGCACCCTGCGCCCCTCTTAATTTGCATCCGCCTTTCCTCCTTGGTTTAGCGGGTATGTCTGAGAGCTGGGTTACCTCACACAGGCGTATGGACTGAAGGCTCTTTGAGTTTAACGTGAAGCTGCAGCAGATGCTGAATTCAGAGGATGAAAAGCCACCGAATTCTGAGTGTGTGTGAGTGTGAAAATTGGTACTTCTACAAATAACTCATCCTCCTGTTAGCTTAAAATCGCTTTGTTGAAATTCTATTAAAAAAATCCAGGACCGACGCGAAGTTTATTTTTATTTTGTTTCTCCTACCCACCCAAAAGGTACCTGGATTCACTATCGATAACCTAGCCGGTGTCTGTAACCAGCTCCTGCCCTCCGAGCTCCTTTATGTCCTGAACAGTCTGCTGTATGTAAAGTGCCAGCTGCTGGGAACTTTTATTCACTGTAAATTGAACACGTATCGAATTATGAGGGGCCACAGAGACTGTAACGTATTCAAGGCTTCCCAATGATGACGTAAACCATAAATGGAACTTAAGTGCATCTTATCCGAGTCCAGATATTAAATTGTAGCCTTTTGCTTCTGTTCTGACGTCTAGATTATAGCTTCAAAAAAACGGATCCTCCATCCCTCCCAACGAGCGGGAGTTAAAAGTAGTTCTGAAGTTACACTGACTGAAAACACTTAAGACCAAAGTGCCATCACTGCAGGATAATACCAGGGTTCGTGCTGCTTACGTTAGACGGCAAAGAACCCGTGACTTACCCGATCGGTAACGCAACACATTGTCTTCAGGATGTTCCCCACTCTCAGTAACCACCAAGGTTGTATCTGTCAGACACCTGCCCTCCTTGTGGTTCCCTTTGACATTCTGTGATGATGGGGTTAGGGTCAGGGTTCATTTCTCCTTTTGTGGTTAGGAGCTGAGTGAACATCCAGCCCTTGTTCAGTTGTCTCCGTTGATTCTGTTGCTGTTTTTCACTTGTGGGGGATAAAAAAACAAGGGGCCATAAATATAAGATAGTCACTAATAAATCCAATAGGGAATTCAGGAGAAATGCCTTTACTCGGAGAGTGTTGAGAATGTGGAACTCACTACCACGTGGAGTGATTGAGGTGAATAGTATAGATGCATTTAAGGGGAAGCTAGATAAACACATGAGGGAGAAAGGAATAGAAGGATATACTGATAGGGTGAGATGAAGTAGGGTGGGAGGAGGCTCGTGTGGAGCATAAACACCGGCATGGACCTATTGGGCTGAATGGCCTGTTTCTGTGCTGTACATTCTATGTAATAATTCCACTTAAGTGATCTCTGAATCGGAAACTTGTAGGTTCTATCCTGAGTGAGCACGTGAGCTAGACTGATCGCAGTCCATTAGTGAGGGTGCGCTGCATATTTGGACTTCTCTTAGGTGGGATGTTAAACGGATGTCTATCCGTTCAGGTGGGCATAAAAATTCCAATAATCCATCCTCAACCAATACCTCAAAACAAGATTAGCTGCTCGTTCATCTCACTGCTACCTGTGGGACTTTGCTGTGCTCAAATTGACTCCATGTTTATCTACAATACAACTGTGCGACTGCACTTCAAAGGTAATCCATTGGCTGTGAATTACCCTGGGTGTAGTGGTGTAGTGGTTATATTACTGGACTATTAATCCAGAGGCCTGGTCTAAAAAATCCCACCATGGCAGTTTGAGAATTTTTTAAAGATGGTAATAAAAAGCTGTTACGGGCCATTGAGTGACTCCAGTCCGACACCAATGCGGTGACTGACTGCCCTCTGAAGCGGCCTAGTAAACCACTTAGTTGTATCAAACCGCTACAAACAATAACAGCATTGTGAGGACCTTCACCACACAGACTGCAGTGGTTCAAGAGAAGGTTCATCACCACCTTCTCAAGGGGCAACTAGGGATGGGCAATAAATGCCGACCTTGCCAGCAACGCCCACATCCTGAGAGTGACAATTTTTTTTTAAAGTTCTTTTGGACATCCTGAGCAGGAGCGAGGTTATTTAATTAGTCCATTCCCTCCTTCCTGATACAAAGGAACTTTATAATTATGTGGACCTCAAGTGCCGTTTAATGTTTTGGTCAACTGGCTGTCTTGACACATGCAGAAACCATTCAAGAGTTTCCAAACCAAAATAGAATTAGTGTTTCTCTTTGCTCATTACAGTGTGTGCACACACTTTTGCCCCACCCCCCCTCTTACCCAGGTCCAGACAACTTGGTAGAGCCACGGTTTATGGGCCCTCTGCTTGTGAGCAGGTTTATTACTGGACTTTAACCAGCTAAAACCACACCGCTTACCAATACAATACACCGGTAACCCGTCCAGCCTGGACCCTTTGAGGAATTGACTTGCAGGATTATCTGGAGCTAAACGGGAAGAATCCCAGTTCCCACAGACAGGTCTGTGAGTGACCCAGGTCAAACACCAACATGCCTTGGAGTACTTTGGATCTGTCTGGTTATTGACTTTACCACAGCAGGTTGGCTTAGTTCCAAACTTTCCATCGCTAGGCATGTTCGTAGATTTGGGTTTCAGTGGTCTAGACTTGACTATTCCAATGCTCTCCTGGCCAATCTCTCACCTTACACTCTCTGTAAACTTGAGCTCATCTAAATCTCTGCTGCTAGTATCCTAACTCGCACCAGGTCCCGTTCACCCATCACCCCTGTGCTCACTGACCTATGTTGGTTCCTGGTCCAAGAACGCCTCGATTTTAAAATTCCGATCCTTGTTTTCAAATCCCTCCATGGCCTCGCTGCCTCCCTATCTCTGTAACCTCCTCCAGCCCTACAACCCTCCGAGATCTCTGCCCTCCTCCAATTCTGGCCTCTTGCGCATCCCCGATTTTCTTCGCTGCACCATTGACGGCCGTGCCTTCAGCTGCCCAGGCCCCTAAACTCTGGAATTCCCTCCCTGAACCTCTCTGCCTCTCTTACCCCTCTCTCCTCCTTTTAAGACGTTCTTTAAAAGCTACCTCTTTTACCAAGCTTTTGGTCACCTGTCCCAATATATCCTTATTGGCCAGTTCTGACGAAAGGTCATCAACCTGAAACGTTAACTCTGTTTCTCTCTCCACAGATGCTGCCTGACTTGCTGAGAGTTTCCAGCATTTTCTGTTATTATTTCTAATATCTCTTTATGTGGCTCGGTGTCAAATTTTGTCTGATAATCGCTCCTGTGAAGCGCCCTGGGACGTTTTACTACGTTAAAGGCGCTATATAAATGCAAGTTGTTGTTGAAGTGCGGAGAATCGTACTCTTACTTAGACGTTGTTCAGTTCCCTCCACAGACAACTGCTTCAGCTGATGAACAGAAGGTCTTTGCACTATGGGAATCTGGGGACTCCTTTGATCAGGTAAGTTGCTTATTTCAAAGTATCTTTTCTATTACCATTTAAAGTTCTTGTGTCCAGCTCTACTCTATAGGCCAGTATTGGTCTGTTGTGTCTCTCTTCATTATTGAGAAAAGCAAGGTGAAGAGCCCAAACCCATAGTGCAGGTCAGCATCAGTGTTCGAGAGAGTAAAAGAGGTGAGTTTGAAATGGGAAGTATCTTGGTGACTCCAGGCCTGGGTGTCAAAAGTCTGAGAACTTTTAAGGTAATTGGCAAAAGAACCAGTGCAGAAATGAGTAGAAAATCTTTTACACAATGAGTTGTGATGATCTGGAATGCGCTGCCTGAAAGAGCAGTGGAAGCAGATTCAATAATAACTTTCAAAAGGGAATTGGATAAATACTTGAAATGGAAAAATTTGCAGGGCTGTGGGGAAAGAGCAGAATAGTGGGACTAATTGGATACTCTTTCAAAGAGCTGGCACAGGCTCGATGGGCTGAATGGCCTCCTCCTGTGCTGCAAGATTCTCTGATACTCATTGTAAACGTGGGTTGTATCTTCCAATGATGCAGGACTGACATTTTCTTGTTTCAGCATCGGCAGACACTCCTTGAAATTTTTTCAAAAAATTATCGTGTGCGTAGGAACGTCATCCAGTCTAAGCTCGGTCAGGATTTCGGAGAAAGTCTCAGTAAACCGGACGTAGACAAGGTGCTGAAGGTAATGTGACCAACTACTTAACGGGGGAGTTTAAATCAGCTTTAAATAGCGGAGCATTGCTCTGGTCCGGTATGGGGTACAGTAGGGTAGTGATTAAATTAATGGACTAGTAATCCAGAGAACGGGCGTTCAAACCCCAGCACCGTAGTTTGAGAATTTGAATTCAGTTTAAATAATCTGGGAATAAAAAGCGGCTCTCAGTAAAAGTGACCGTGAAGCTGTCAGATTGTTGTAAAAAACCCAACTGATTCACTCATGTCCTTAAGGGAAGGAAACCTGCCGTCCTTACCCGGTCTGGGCCTATATGTGACTCCAGTCCCACACCAACGTGGTTAACTCTTGACTGCCCTCCGTTGTATCAAACCGCTATCAGCGATTCCAGAAGGAGGCCCACCACCTCAGGGATGGGCAATAAATGCCTCGTCAGGCACACCCACATCCCCAGAATGAATATAAGGTTTATTTGCAGTTGAGTGAATGAGAATGTTGGCAAAGTAATGATTTTTTTAAAAACGTTTTAGAAAGTTCTTTTTACAATTTAGCCAGAGACTCAGCTGGTAAATACACTGCAGTAGAGCCATGTGGAGCAGTGAGGGGTCCTGGGTCAATCCCTTCTCCATCCTGAGTTAACTGATCTCAGCCAGGACGGGTGCTACATTTGGTCTCCTGGGTAGAGAGGGACCATCGTGGTCCAGCGGAGCCATGCGTGGACACTGGGTGATGACATTGGCTTCGCTGTGATGCTCCTACAGTCGAATAGCCCCCAGGCACTTAACGTCCCGGGCTTGTGCATGCAGAAAGATCACTTGGATGAGGTACCTAGTGGAGGATGGAGCCTGTGGAACTATATCCCAACAAGTCAGTACCTTGAGAGGAGATGGGGAGAATATTGGCAAAAACAATTCTTTGAAAAAAAAGTGTCTCTTTTATAAAGAGTGCTGTACTCCAGAGCAGTGAATCAGCTTCGACAGACTGTCACTGTTATTTGGGCTTTTTCCCCTTGAGTTTCTAACATATATTTATACCGGTCAGTTGCTCTTAATGGGAAACCTTCAGTCTGTTGCTGATCTATTCTGGACGTCACAACTGGAAGAGATCATTTACTCTTGTACTTGGAACCACTCACTGTGTCTCCAGTCCTGTGACGTTTGTTGTAGATGTTTAGAAAGGCCAAAATCTGCAGTACACAGACAACAAATCATCGCCTGTGTATCTTTTGTTGCCTGAAGACACAAACAATAGATCAGTAAGAGACTCTGATCTCACATCGGAGCTACGTTACACTTGTGCTAACTTAAAAGTGCAAGACCCAGAAGTGGAGATCTTATACTGTGTCGGCCGTGGCTCAGTGGGTGTCACTCTCGTCTGAGTCAGACGGTCGTGGGTTCAAGTCCCACTCCAGAGACTTGAGCACAAAATCCCGGCTGACACTCTGTGATAGTACCGAGGGAGCGCTGCACTGTCAGATGCCGTCTTTTGGATGAAACCTTAAACTGAGGCCCCATCTGCCCTCTCAGGTGGATGTAAAAGATCCCATGACACTATTTTGAAGAGCAGGGGCGTTCTCCCTGATGTCCTGGCCAACTTTTATCCCTCAACCAAAATCACTTCAGCAGAAGATCTGGTTATTCATTTCATTGCTGTTTGTGGGACCTTGCTGTGTGCAAATTGGCTGCCACAGTAGTGACTAACTACACTTCAGAGGTACTTCATCACCTGTAAAGCACCAAGGGATGTCCTGAGATTGTGAAAGGCGCTATTTAAATGCAAATTCATCCTTTCTTTTGATGTTGGAAGTAGCTGGGGCCCCGAGCAGTGTAAGTGCCTGTCTGAACTTTTCCTTCTTTCACAGGACTGCTGTGCAAGTTATGGTGGAATGTGGTATCTTAAAGGGACCCTGCCTTCTTGACAGCTGCAGAATGCCCTGTTGCTACCCAATGACTGTTCTTTGGAACAGGGCGGTGAGATGTCCCAGTGATGAAGGCCGAACGCTGGCCTTGGGCCACAGACCCAAGGATGGGAGGACAGAGACAATCGAACCTTTCCACAGTCAAGCCTTGACCATTTGATAGTAACTGAATGAGAACAGCCTGAGGGAATGATGCTTCGACCCGCACTCGGGATGGGCAATAAAAACCTAATTCATGTTTGTCACTCAGCATTATCTGACTTGGATTTATTGGTTTTAATTCAGTGTTCAGAATAAAGTCCTGATTGCCTCAATACATTTCTCCAACCAATCAGCTGGCTCCAGTGATATAGAATCATGGAATATCACTTAGTTTCTTCCATCATTTGAAATTGCCTTTATTCCCCCCTCCCCCATATGGATTAAGGTTTATTATTAATAGCAATCAAATCAAAGACTGGGATTCTGTTTCATTAAAAAGTAAAGTCTAACCCGTTTCACTAATAAAAGCTGTGACCCACCAAGAGCCTCGTCCAGACCAGCAGTGAAAGTGATTCACCTTATCTGCTAAATGTTTAATTTGACGTTTTAACACCAGTGAACTACCCAAGTCCTTTGGTTTATAGATACTGGTTTTTTTTTGGTGACCTATTTGTGTTTTTTTTTAAATTACATCCTAACTTGAAATTGTTATTTTGCAGGAGAGGGAAACTATGACCTCTGTTTTGGTTGCTGCGAATAGTCCAAGATAAACTCTGTAAATAAAATGTTCAAACCATCTGCTTGACGTGACTTTTTATTTGTGAGTGTTGCTGTAAGTCTAAACTCTGAGTGTGTATGAAATCTACAACTGGGTTTCTGCTCTGGACCTGCTGTAAATTTAAACAATGCAACAGGAGCAAGTTGTGATAAATTCCCTTTGCACACTGGTTTCTCCACACCCTGTATGTTTGAGACGGCTGTGGTCCACATACTGTAGACTAGTTCAAAGCCTGCTTTGCCCCTCAGTGCCACCTATAAAACCTGATGTCGTTTGCTTTCATTGAATCCTTTCTGCTTCTACTTGCTATTTGCTGCAGTCTATCCTTTCTTCCCCCAGTGTAGACTTGAAGATATGTTTTAACTGTTGAAAACAAATGCTGGCTGGATGGATTGTAGATAACATTGCAAACACTAAGTGCATTTTGCAACATTATAAACCATCTCCCCTGTGTATGAGGTAAAATAAGTACGTATTTCCTTTGTTAAATTGCCATTGTTTTAATTCCACCTCCTCCTCTCCTAAAGATACAGTCTTGCTGAGTTGTAGTTCCATGGGAGCTGGCTATTAGTGGCCGTTCTTCATACCTGAGCCTGGACCGTGGCAGGCTATCCGACCATGGGAGGATCACACCCCAGCCTCATCCTGTTCTCCCTTGATGGCCACGTGTCAATAATCCCAGCGGGGCTCACTGAATAGGGAATGGAGAAGCTGGTTGATTTTTTTTTCCTTTTGCAGCCCAAGCTGATTGTCGGACGCTGAACTAGTGCCGGTGTCTGCTGCTAACCTGTTCTCTTCAGTCCAAACCCTGTGTATCTCAAACAGCTACCTGTTGATGTCTGACTTTATTTTGCTGGAAACTTGCAAACCCTCAATGATTTGACTTTAAGAAAATTGCTATTGGATCTTTAGTGTTGTAATTTAACCTCACCCCAGATTTCACCACTAAGGCAGTGTGTGGTTGGGATTGAGCAAGATATGGGCCAAAGAAAGTGGGATATGTAGATGGTGGATTATAACTCGGGGAGGAGGTACAAGAGTGCAATGTATATAGAGTAAAATTCCTTATGCAAACCCAATTTTTTTGCTAGATAGCAAATTAAATTTGGGGAAAAGTAACATAGCATTGAGAAGGTTGTAAGAAATTGGTATTCAGTATTAAACCTTAACCATAAAATAGGGGGCAAATATCCACTAGTGTTCAGAACCCAGCGTTGAACCTGAATGTTGCTTTCAGTTCCTACCAAGTGATGTTTATAAGTTTTGACGTGCTATTCTGTACAGTGCAATGTGCAGTGACAGGTTTTATTAACAAATGGCTGTCTCCTTGTATGAAAGTTTTAGTGCTCCACAATAAACTCTGTGCAATTTAACTAAAATCAGAAAAAAACAATGTGATGCATCAAACCCGTTTGATCAGATACAGATGTGGACACTGCACCGTGTTGTAAATCGAAGCCTCTGTGGTGCTTCACTGTGAATAGGAAAGTGCTGACTGCTGATACAGGCCTGAGGTGGGCTAGTGCCTTGTGTGTAAATTGAGAACTTCTCGAGCATTTCGCCACTTTTCTATAATTGTGACATTTATGCTGGCTAAGTACCTCATTAATTGCTTGAGATATTAAAGGAGCAGCTGTCTTATGACTGACTGATACCATTTGCAATTTTGTGCCCCCCCCTCATAATTTAATTAAATGTCTGTTCATTTTGACCAAATACAACTCAGGAAAATATGAGAAGGAAGAAAGGATTGATTTAGATGGTGCCTGTAGCCCAGCTGTATGATCATTCACCACACTCCTGCCACATTAAAAGCCCAAGACTAGTTCTTCACCCTGCCAGTTATACTGGAGGTCAGACAACACTAATCACATTAGCTAGCTTAAACCCTTTCCTCTTTAAAGGTAAATGGGTAGAGGTTTTATCAATGGACGATAGCTGGGGCAGAGAAACAACTGTTTGAAAAAGAGGAAGGGAGCAGGTATCAGCTGGGTTTTTAAGATTAGCAAATACAGATTGTACAATAGGGATACTCTATGGGCATAATTACTGTGACTGCTGCATCTATTATCTTATCTTTCTTTGCTAGGGTTACAGAGAGTCTCTCCCTGTGAAAAGACGAGGGCTTCTCAGTGATGAGTATCTGACCTGAGTCAGTAATTTAGCAAATTAAACCATGCAGCATTGTTAACTACATTACTGAAGGGGTGTGTTTTGCTGTTATATATTCTGTACAGTTCATAGACTAGTAAAATTTTATTTTCCCCTCCAGTAAATGCATCTGCTGTAAGAGAGCAGTGCTAGCTTGAGGGCCATGTTTCTGTAGTCAGATTCCCAGGCTGTCCCCCTCCCTCAATGGGAAAAGCAGTTTCCATTGGTGTCGAAATGAAGGATGAACTGGAAATGACTGATCATTCAACTGAATTTCTTGGTTTGTTTATTCTACTAGGTATGTGTGCAGTAAGAGCTGGAACGAGAAAGCATCTGAAACTGGCATGTGAAAAAGGCATTTAATTAATCTAGGCCCAGCCCCTCCACATATGGAACAATACATAAATTCTTAAACTCTGTCCTGCTTTTTGCATATATCAGAGCCTGGTGAAATATAGTTCATGTAATGTAACCATGGCATAAAACAGACCAGAGAAGCTACAAACAGAACATTTGTTTATTAAAACTTAATACTGACATTGAAATATTTGAGGGATACCGTAAGCAACAACTCCAGACCGATCCTACATCGTCAGAGGACAGCATTAGACCAACACACGTACAATCTAGAACTCGTTTCTACTGAACTGCTGCTTAGAATTTAGACATTTCAAGGAGAACACAAACAACATGTTAATGAGTTCACAAACGCTCAGTCAGCTCCTGTAGACACATAACAGAGATACTAGGGGCTAATTTCAGTTCTCTGACCCATTAGCACCATGTAGGTTTAAATACATTCCCACTGGGTCCATAATCTACAGCGCACCTACTTGTATAAAAAGTGAATGAAGGACTGGACAATGCTATTTGTGTAGAGAACCACACGTTTCAAAAAGAGCCTTTTGAAAAAGTTTCATAAACTTTGCAGTTGTTGCAAAATCACATTGCAACCTTTTACCCATCCAGACACACAACAGTGACAGAACATGCTTAGTTGTAGGATGGCTCCAAGCTGTTTATTGGTGGTGCCTACCAGTTGTACACAAATTAAATTTGTTTAATTGGTAGAGATTGAATTCCAACTGTACTGCTATCTTTCTCCCCCCCTTCCCTCAGGAAGCAAGGCCTCCCGTTAAGATACGAGCGATGGTTCACTTCTCGTGCCTCGGTTGTCACTCTTTACGTGTGAACCCTGGCAGTGTCATTGAGCTAGTCAGTCAGTCATTAGGGTGGATCTAGCCGAGTTCATATAGTCACCTTGTTAGGAGGGCACCACTAGCCCTTGGCTGATTACTTGTCTTGCATCAACCTAGAGGCATTGCACACTTTTGAGGGAATGGAGGTTCTGAAGCACAATGTTGTAACTCAGGACTGAGCTCAAACAGAATTGTGCTCCTACATCTATTAATTTAACAGCAATGGTCTATACATGAGTCTGCTTTGAAAACAAACTCACTCAACATTTTTTCTAACAAGCCCCCTTTTGAGGAAAAGCACCTTGCTTCCCCTTTTCTTCTCCTCCCTCTTTTTTCCCTCCCTTCCCCTCCCATCTCCTCCAAAAGGGACCAACTCCTGCTGGGACCCAGTGCTAGAGTCCTTTGCTACTTGCTTTATGTGCAAGTCCTGACAGCAGATCATTGGACCATAGGGGCGGCACAGACTTTTCTCATCCGACTTCATACCGACACGTCCCAGTGAAGGTCTCTGGGCAGAAGTTGCCCTCCTGGCTGCCCTAAACCAGGCCAATTACGAGGAGACCAGCCCACTCAGTACAGGCCGGGGCCCTTTCCTGTTCTGCAGGTCTTGGGACTACACCAGAAAATACCTTCACCACCCCCCCGCCATGCGTATAATAGCTAGTTATTTAGGTAGCACAAGATCTCGTACAATGAGATTGTCAGAGATAATCCATAATAATCATACAAACTGAAGGCAGAAATATGTCAAAGAAAAGTCATTAGTTGACTTTCTTTGGATGAAAATGTCACTCACAGTCACACTCTTTACCCCAGACTGATTTACAAATACATTTGTATTAAATAGCTCCTTTAGCTCATTACATTAGACTCTCAGGTCCCATTACTTCTTTCCTCTCCGTAATGGGACTCTATTTGTAAAACAATATATACATTTTTTTTGCAAAATAAGATACATGAGGTTTCCTGTGGCTTTTCAGTTCCTAATGCTTTATTGTAACTACTGATACAACCATATTGGTAATTTCTCTACTCCTCTTCGTGCAGCTGGCCCACATCTGGCAATCGTGAGGAGACGGATTTGTATTTGGACCGATTTTCATGGATCTCTGCTTTCGTTTTCTGGATACAACTGAAAATTTCTCTGAACAAAACTTTGTACTCTGGTTGGGGGTTGCTGGACGAGCCGGTCAGTTCCACCGAGGGGGAGTGAGCAGTGGAGGAGGCCAGCTCACTCTGCACATGCTCCTCGCAGGCCGACGTCTGCTGGTCACTCTGGGGGGTTTTACGAGACTGGTCCTGGGAGAGGCGCCGAGACGTCTGCACAGCTTTGTGGCTCGAGGAGTCCCCGGGGAGATGGCACCTCCTCAGCAGCTCGTTGTATTTCAGCTGCAGGGCGCTGTACTGCTCGTCCACTTCGTTTAAGAGAGAGATACCTCGCTGCCGCACGGCCTCAGCCCTCCTGATACACGTCTGCTCGTGTCCCTTCACCAGGTCTTCGTCGGAGCTGCTCCCCAGCAGAGTCTCACTGGAACTGCGTCTCGGTGACCCTCCTTCCACCTCCAGCTTGTCGCTCGTCCTATTCACGCAATCCTTGGTCCCAGGGAAGTGCAAGAGGTCCAGAGACTCCTTCCCGGAAAACAGGAAGGATTCGGGAAGCAGGTTGTCCACCACACTGACAAAGGTATTGCCCACTTGATTTTTCTGGCGTAGTTCCACCACCTTGTCCTCCAGCTCTTGAATGTATTGTTTGTAGTCATCCAAATTGGAGATGTTTTTTCCCAGTTCGCTGTTTTCCTTCAGGACCAGGGAATACTCTTGCTCTACACTCGCCCGCCTTTGCCTCTCCAGGGTTAGCTGGGCTTGGAGCATGCTCATCGTTTTCTTTAACCTCTCATTTTCCTCCTCCAACGGATTAACATGGGTTTCACTGGACGTGATCTCGGCAGCAAACACGTGGTCATACACAAAGTACCTGTCAACGCAAAGCAACTTCTGTTTAAAAAAAAAAGCCAGCCAGCCCAATATCCTGAGTATCATTTATCTTTTAGCAGTTTGGGTCAGAACTCCCTAGATGGTTAGTGCGTAAAAGTAACCCCTGCCCCCCCCAACCCACTCTCTAGTTATATAGGTCCAGGAAGTGTCAGTGGTGGCTCAGATGACAGCACTCTCACCCTGGAGTCTCCTAGCAGGAGATTTGGAGACTCAATACAATCAAGGAGAGTCAACATGGTTTTATGAAGGGGAAATCATGTCTGACAAGTTTATTAGAGTTCTTTGAGGAAGTAACGGGCAGGGTGGATAAAGGGGAACCAATGGATGCAGTATATTTGGATTTCCAAAAGGCATTCGATAAGGTGCCACATAAAAGATTACTGCACAAGAGCTCATGGTGTTGGGGGTAATATACTGGCATGGATAGAGGATTGGCTAACTAACAGAAAACAAAGTCAGGATAAAAGGGTCATTTTCAAAATGACAATCTGTAACTAGTGGGGTGCCGCAGGGCTCAGTGCTGGGGCCTCAACTATTTACAATATATATCAATGATTTGGATGAAGGAACAGAGTGTCTTGTGGCCAAATTTGCTGATGATACAAAGATAGGTGGAAAAGCAAGTTGCAATGAGGACACAAAGTGTCTGCAAAGGGATATTGACAGGTTAAGTGAATGGGCAAAAATTTGGCAGATGGAATATAATGTGGGAAAATGTGAAGTCATCCACTTTGGGAGGAAAAATAAAAAAAATATTATTTGAATGGAGAAATACTACGAAATGCTGCAGTACAGAGGGATCTGGGTGCCCTCGTACATGAAACACAAAGTCAACATACAGGTGCAGCAGGTAATCCGGAAGGCAAATGGAATATTGGCCTTTATTTCTAGGGGGATGGAGTATAAAAGCAGGGAAGTCATGCTACAACTGTACAGGGTGCTGGTGAGACCACACCTGGAGTACTGCGTACAGTTCTGGTGCCCTTATTTAAGGAAGGACATACTTGCATTGGAGGCGGTTCAGAGAAGGTTCACAAGGTTGATTCCGGGTATGGAAGGGTTGTCTTATGAGGAAAGATTGAACAGGTTGGGTCTATACTCATTGGAGTTTAGAAGAATGAGAGGAGATCTTATTGAAACATACAAGATTCTGAGGAGACTCAATAGGGTAGATGCTGAGAGGATGTTACCTCTCATGGGGGAATCTAAAACTAGGGGGCATAGTCTCAGAATAAGGGGTCGCCCGTTTAAGACAGAAATGAGGAGGAATTTCTTCTCCCAGAGGGTCGTGAATCTTTGGAATTCTTTATCCCAAAAAGCTGTGGAGGCTGAGTCATTGAATACATTCAAGGCTGAGTTAGACAAATTTTTGATCAGCAAGGGAGTCAAAGGATATGGGGAAAGGGCAGGAAAGTGGAGTTGAGGTAAAAATCAGATCAGCCATGATCTCACTAAATGGCGGAGCAGGCTCGAGGGGCCGAATGGCCTACTCCTGCTCCTATCTCTTATGGAGTCAGAAGGATTTGGGTTCAAGTCCCAGTCCAGAGACTTGAGCACATAATCCAGGCAGATACTCCACTCCTCCACTGTCAGAGCTGCAATCTTTCAAATGAGAAGTTAAATATAAAACGCCGTCTATTGGAGCATTGTTTGTCACACCAAACACACGGTCCCCGGTGCCTCTCAGAGTGTGACGCTCCTAATTATAGCAGCTGTGTGAGTTGCAATGGAAACTTTTCTCCTCGTTTGTCAGGAATAAAATCCAGGCCCCAAGAGTTAAAAAGGATTGTTGTAATTATTCCAATTCTCCAGTTTTTGGTGATGTCGGACGAAGTACAAATATTAGACAGGACACTGGGGAGAACTCCCCTGCTCTTCGAACAGTGCCGTGGAATCTTGCACCTCTGCCCGAGGGGGTAAACGGGGCCTTGGTTTAATCTCATCCCAAATAAGGCACCTCCAGCAGTGCAGCACTGGGAGGGTGAGCCTGGATTTTGTGCTCAAGTCTCTGGAGTGGGACTTGAACCCTCGAACATCTGACTCAGGAGGTGGGAGTGACTCCCACTGAGCCATGACTGGCACCAAGTGTGAAAGTGCATTGTACAATTTTATATAATCAGTTTGAAAAGCACAAACTACTTTTTTAAAAAAATGCAGTTACTAAAATAAGAAAAAAGGGTTTATTAAGTTAAAGAAAACAAAATCATTGAGAATCAGCAGGGACTTACTTTCGAAGGTCGTACAGCTCTTTCAGGCAGGGGAGACTATGTATCGCCCTCCGCTGCTCGAGTCCCTCCTGCCGGGAACCATCCTTTAGTTCCTCCATTTGTCTCTGGAGGTCATCCACGTGAGACTGTAGCCCCTCAATCGTCTCCGCCAAACTACCAAACAGCAAGACCAGACAAATCCAATTAAAGGCGCTGCTCTGGCGAGGTGAGGGTCAAGGTCACAGGCAGTGATGTGTAATCAATTACCTCAGGTCGATCGCCGGAACACGATCACAGCTTGTAAGGAGTCATTAGTTTACAGGGTTGTGAATTGTACAGATTTATAAATTGGTTTTCGATGAGGAACGGTGTGTGGGGAGGTACTGAAGACTAAACCTACATTTCCCCCCTGCCCCATTTGTTATTAGTCGTCTATTTATTTAGTACATTTATTGTAGAAACACATCCCAAGATGCCTCACAGGAGTGTAGGGAAAACCATCATCAAGCAGCTAAAAGGAAGGTGGATGATCAGATACTCGATCAGAGAGATGAGTTTTAAAGAGGATCTTATCTGACTTCTTACACATCCTCCACTCCCATCGCTCCACCATTGGCGGCCATGCCTTCAGCTGCCTGGACCCTCAGCTCTGGAATTCCCTCCCTAAACCTCTCCGCCTCTCTCTCCTCCTTTAAGACGCTCCTTAAAACCTACCTCTTTGACCGAGCTTTTGGTCACCTGTCCTAATGTCTCCTTCTACGGCTCGGTGACAGATTTTCTTTGATTACGCTCCCACAAAGCGCCTTGGGACGTTTTACTACATTAAAAGGCACTATATAAATACAAGTGGTGGTTATGAGAAGAAAGGAGGAGGAGGAGGAGGTTTAGGAAGGGAATTCCAGGGTGTGGGGATTAGGCGGCCGATGGTAACGCCCACCAATAGTGGGGTGAAGGGGCAGGGAGGAAAAAGAGAGATGCACAAGAGGCCCGAGTTAGAGAAAGAGTGTGGGAAAAGATTAGGGCTGGGAGGAGGTTATAGCAATAGGGGAGGGGTGAGAAAACATTTCAACACAAAACTGGTTGGGGTTACTGGAGAGGTCATGGCTCTGGAACCGAACGAGATTCACATTTCCTACAGGCACCATGTCCACGTGATTTGTGGATGCCAAATGTGGGAGTCAATTTCTCTTCCTCTACTTCTCCCCCCGTACAAAGAACCGGGGCCCCCCCCCAACCAGTGAGCTGCAACCGGGGCCCCCCCCCCCCCCCAACCAGTGAGCTGCAACCGGGCCCCCCCCCCCAACCAGTGAGCTGCAACCGGGGCCCCCCCCCCAACCAGTGAGCTGCAACCGGGGCCCCCCCCCAACCAGTGAGCTGCAACCGGGGCCCCCCCCCCAACCAGTGAGCTGCAACCGGGGCCCCCCCCCCAACCAGTGAGCTGCAACCGGGCCCCCCCCCCAACCAGTGAGCTGCAACCGGGGCCCCCCCCCAACCAGTGAGCTGCAACCGGGGGCCCCCCCCCAACCAGTGAGCTGCTGCAACCGGGGCCCCCCCACCAACCAGTGAGCTGCAACCGGGGGCCCCCCCCCAACCAGTGAGCTGCTGCAACCTCCTCCTTCACTTCAGTACAACAGCAATGTCGGGTAACAGAGTTCCATTTCTCAGATGCCGATTGGCCGGTTATGCAATTTGAAGCCTTTCCTTGTTCCCCCTCTATCGATTATTGGCCGGCTGTGATGAAGTTTAGCCCAGTACGATGTTTAGAAATTAGTGACATTCGAATTGCAAGTTGACACAAGCTAAGCCGGCATGTTTAAAGATACAGACACAGATCTATTCGAGTCGACTAGAAAGACTGTGCAGAACTCACTGTACTCAATATGTACGGATTGGCTCTAGACAGAGTGTAATATCAGGCAGAAACACAGCCTGCTCCACACAGCGACTGGCTGCAATATTACATAGAATGTACAGCACAGAAACAGGCCATTGGGCCCAACTGGTCTGTGCCAGTGTTTATGCTCCACACGAGCCTCCTCCCTCCCTACTTCATCTCACCCTATCAGTATATCCTTCTATTCCTTTCTCCCTCATGTGTTTATCCAGCTTCCCCTTAAATCCATCTATGCTATTCACCTCAACCACTCCATATGATGGTGAGTTCTACATTCCAACCACTGTCTGGGTAAAGAGGTTAATAATGAATCAATTATTAAGGAAGTGGTAACAAATCATAATATGATTAGGCAGAGACAATATGGTTTTTTGAAAAGGAAATTGTGTTTGACAAATTTAGAGTTTTGAGGCTGTAACTAGCAGGGTGGATAAAGGGGAACCAGTGGATGGAGTATATTTGGATTTTCAAAAAGCATTCGATAAGGTGCCACATAAAAAGATTGTTACACAAGGTAAGGGCTCATGGGGTTGGGGGTAATATATTAGCATGGATAGAGGATTGGTTAAAGGACAGAAAACAGTAGGGATAAACAGGTCATTTTCAGGTTGGCAGGCTGTAACTAGTGGGATACCACAAGGGTCGTAGCTTGGGCCTCAGCTATTTACAATCTATATTAATGACTTGGATGAAGGGACCGAGTGTAATGTATCCAAGTTTGCTGACGATACAAAGCTAGGTGGGAAAGTAAGCTGTGAGGAGGACACAGAGTCTGCAAAGGGATATAGACAGATTAAGTGAGTGGGCAAGAAGGTGGCAGATGGAGTATAAAGTGGGGAAATGTGAGGTTATTTTCTGTTCTTCCTACAAAAGTAAAACAGAATATGTTTTAAATGGTGAGAAACTATTAAATGTTGGTGTTCAGAGTGTCTTGGATGTCCTCATACAAGAAACACAAAAAGTTAGCATGCAGGTACAGCAAGCAATTAGGAAAGCAAATGGCATGTTGGCCTTTATTGTAAGGGGGTTAGAGTACAAGAGTAAGGAAGTCTTACTACAGTTCGACAGGGCTTTGGTGAGACCTCACCTGGAATACTGCATACAGTTTTGGTCTCCTTATCTAAGGAAGGGTATACTTGCCTTGGAGGCAGTGCAACGAAGGTTCACTAGATTAATTCCTGGGATGACAGTTGTCCTATGAGGAGATTGAGTAGAATGGGCCTATAGTCTCTGGAGTTTAGAAGATGTGGAGATGCCGGTGATGGACTGGGGTTGACAAATGTAAGGAATCTTACAACACCAGGTTATAGTCCAACTGTTTTATTTAAAAATCACAAGCTTTCGGAGGCTTTCTCCTTAGTCAGGTGAATGTGGGATGAGTTTAGAAGAATGAGAGGTGATCTCATTGAAACATAAGATTCTGAGAGGACTTGACAGGGTAGATGCTGAGAGATTGTTTCCACTGGCTGGAGTGTCTAGAACTAGGGGGCATAGTCTCAGGATAAGGGCCATTTAAGACTAAGATAAAAAGGAGGAATTTCTTCGCTCAGAGGGTTGTGAATCTTTGGAATTCTCTACCCCAGAGGGCTGTGGATGCTGAGTCATTGAATATATTAAAGGCTGAGAGGGATAGATTTTTGGACTCTAGGGGAATCAAAATGCTGCAGTACAGAGGGATCTGGGTGTCCTCAGACATGAAACACAAAAAGTCAACATACAGGTGCATCAGGTAATCCGGAAGGCAAATGGAATATTGGCCTTTATTTCTAGGGAGTTGGAGTATAAAAGCAGGGAAGTCATGCTACAACTGTACAGGGTGCTGGTGAGACCACACCTGGAGTACTGCGTACAGTTCTGGTGCCCTTATTTACGGAAGGACATACTTGCATTGGAGGCAGTTCAGAGAAGGTTCACTAGGTTGATTCCGGGTATGGAAGAGTTGTCTTATGAGGAAAGATTGAACAGGTTGGGTCTCTACTCACTGGAGTTTAGAAGAATGAGAGGAGATCTTATTGAAACATACAAGATTCTGAGGGGACTCGATAGGGTCGATGCTGAGAGGATGTTACCCCTCATGGGGGAATCTAAAACTAGCGGGTATAGTCTCAGAATAAGGGGTCGCCTGTTTAAGACGGAAATGAGGAGGAATTTCTTCTCCCAGAGGGTCGTAAATCTTTGGAATTCTTTAACCCAAAAAGCTGTGGAGGCCGAGTCATTGAATACATTCAAGGCAGGAAAGTGGAGTTGAGGTAAAAATCAGATCAGCCATGATCTCGTTAAATGGCGCAGCAGGCTCGAGGGGCCGAATGGCCTACTCCTGCTCCTATTACTTATGCCCTTATGCCTCCTGAATTCCCTATTGGATTTATTAGTGACTATCTTATATTTATGGCCCCTTGTTTTTTTTATCCCCCATAAGTGAAAAACAGCAACAGAATCAAGCCGGAGACAACTGAACAAGGGCTGGATGTTCACTCAGCTCCTAACCACAAAAGGAGAAATGAACCCTGACCCTAACCCCATCATCACGGAATGTCAAAGGGAACTACAAGGAGGGCAGGTGTCTGACAGATACAACCTTGGTGGTTACCGTGAGTGGGGAACATCCTGAAGACAATATGTTGCGTTACCGATCGGGTAAGTCACGGGTTCTTTGCCGTCTAACGTAAGCAGCACGAACCCTGGTATTATCCTGCAGTGATGGCACTTTGGTCTTAAGTGTTTTCAGTCAGTGTAACTTCAGAACTACTTTTAACTCCCGCTCGTTGGGAGGGATGGAGGATCCGTTTTTTTGAAGCTATAATCTAGACGTCAGAACAGAAGCAAAAGGCTACAATTTAATATCTGGACTCGGATAAGATGCACTTAAGCTCCATTTATGGTTTACGTCATCATTGGGAAGCCTTGAATTTGTTACAGTCTCTGTGGCCCCTCATAATTCGATACGTGTTCAATTTACAGTGAATAAAAGTTCCCAGCAGCTGGCACTTTACATACAGCAGACTGTTCAGGATACACTAATCATCTGTATTTATAACTGAATGAACAATCACTTTGCTACCAAGAACAAAATAAGGATTAGGAAGCATGAGTAAGAAGGGCTTACTAACTTTCATTTGTATAGAGAGAGAGATATAAATAAAGTTAGTAAGCCTTTCTTACCCTTGTCTGACATGCACATCTTGTACTTTAGAGGTACTCACATGCCTTAAGGACATTTAGATTATGTGATTTGTAGCTCAGGAGGTATAAAAAGTGACAAGTTGCAACAAGACTTTGGATTGGACCTGGGAAAGTTTGAGCTCAGGAGCTGTACACGCGATAGATCGTCTCCCAGAGTCTGATTTGCTTGATCTATAAAAAGTATTTCACTTTGCTCAGAGGATTATACTTTGAATAAGGAAAAAGAAAAACTTTGCTTGTGTGTATCGTCTTAGAGTCATTGAATAAACTCACCTAAAGCTAGAGAGCGAACAAGCCAATTACTATTCGAATGAGTTGAGCTCAAGTGGACTGAGCTTTGGGTAAGAAAATGAACAATCCCAGCAGTAAAACCAGAGCTGAGGGGCAGGACCGAGTTACTCAGACCGGCGAGATCAGTAAGGATGCTGCAATTAGTCTCAGTGTGCCAGCACTTTCAGGAGAGCCGGGGAGAAAATTGAAGGGGAAACAACAGCACCAAACGCTTCCTCGCACGGTTCAGACGATGATCATTAAAGCCACGCAGCCCATCAAACCTGGGTTCACTCAACACTGGTGACCTGCTCCCCTCCCACACACGGGTGACCCCACTCATCTAGCACAGCAAACACCACAATCGGGACATTCAGTAAAGATCATTTTGCATCTTGCAAGTTATTTGTGATGTGAGGATTCCTCAGGTTACCTGACACTTTCCAGGCCAAATTCAAGTCTTTATTAATCCCTACAAGTTTGCATGTAGCCCACCAGTATTCATAGGTCAGACTCTGCCAGGTTAACACAACCTGGAACATCAGTTAATGAATATCATTTTATTTCTATACAAGATGATGGTTCAGAACCGCGCTCCACAAAGCCACCTGGTGGCCAGAGCATGCAATTCCATCGTGACAGCTGACATAGCAAAATTGAATGGGAAATATTGACATGGCAATTTACAATCACGAATGTCAACACAAAACTGTGACCAAAAAATGTGACAAGTGCAAGATTTTTAATGTTCAAGATAGTCCAGCTGCTGAAATATTGTGTTACCTTATTATCTTATTCTGCGATGCCTTGCTTTCTGCAACAAGTTTCTGATTGGTCACCTCCAACTCTCGGGCAGTCACATCAAGCTGCTCGTAAACCTTAGCATGCTGCTCGTTCATTTGACGGAGGAGCTCCACCTGTTTTGTGAGATACTGGAAGACAAACAGGAGTCAGGCCGACAGCAGTGAAGGGTCGCAGCAAGTTTCACACTCTGCACGCCCAGTTATTCCACCCAGTACAAGAATCCACATTTAGTTCGGGAGCAACGCATCCACATCAGGGGAGAACTTTCAAAAACAGGGTGAAGGTCTGGTCACAGGTTTAACTGGTTCGCCATTTGCCATTTTTACCGTGTGTCAAGTTAATATCACAATGACTGAGTAAGGCACTGTCTGGTATATGAAGCAGTTAGAAAGGCTCAGGCATTAATGAGTTAACAGAGTCAGGGCAGAGGTTGGGGAGCTGCAATTTGGTCTCATTCGATCCAAAGAGGGAAAGGAAAGGGAGGAAAAACAAAAATTCAGGCAGGAAGTCTGTTCACCAATCTGTCCAGTGGTTCCTAGTGGAAAGTCTCCAGACGAGGGTTTGTGTTGTCCAGGCTGACCCACAAGGAATGGTCACCTGTGTGGTGCCTTAGAATAAAACACCATCCTTTAGGAGGGAGAAAAACAAAACAACATCCTTTGCTGCGTGGATCGCAATCCATTTTGCAGATGGGCAGGATCTCTCTCTCTCTCTCTCTCTCTCTCTCTCTCTCTCTCTCACAACTTCACATCTTCAGTATTTGTTTAACCTGAAGGAGGAGAATCTCCCTCTCGTGATTGTTGCAATCGTGATGGGAAGATTCTCCAACAGTGTTCTACAGGTTAAAGGAGTAGAAAGGGGAGAGCGTGAGTGAGGGAGGAAAGAAAGAGAAAAGGATAAGTAAAGATGCACCAAATCTTAAACATTTATGGTCAAAAATAAAGTTGACTGTAACACTTAATACTCGAAGGGAAAGAAATCAGAAAATAATGGAATCACAGTGAAATGCTGTGATCATAGAATAGAATCATAGAACGTTACAGCACAGAAGGAGGCCATTCGGCCCATCATGTCCGTGCCAGCCAAAAAAATGCTATCCAGCTTAATCCCACTTTCCAGCACTTGGTCCGTAGCCCTGTAGGTTACAGCACTTCAAGTGCACATCCAAGTACTTTTTAAAATGAGTTGAGGGTTTCTGCCTCTACCACCCTCTCAGGCAGTGAGTTCCAGACTCCCACCACCCTCTGGGTGAAAACATTTCTCCTCAGCTCTGCTCTAATCCTTCTACCAATTACTTTAAATCTATGCCCCCTGGTTATTGACCCCTCTGCTAAGGGAAATAGAGTGGATAGGAAGGACCTATCTAGTCCAGTCATAATTTTATATACTTCAATTAAATCTCCCCTCAGCCTCCTTTGTTCCAAAGGAAATAACACCAGCCTATCTAATCTTTTCTCACAGCTAAAATTCTCCAGTCCTGGCAACATCCTCATAAATCACTTCTTGTACCCTCGAGTGCAATCACATCTTTCCTATAATGTGGTGATCAGAACTGTGTGCAGTACTCAAGCTGTGGCCTAACCAATGTTTTAATACAGTTCCAGCATAACCTCCCTGCTCTTATATTCTATGCCTTGGCTAATAAAGGAAAGTATCCCGTATGCCTTTTTAACCACCTTATCTAACTGTCCTGCTACCTTCAGGGATCTGTGGACATGCACTACAAGGTCCCTTTGTTCCTCTACACCTCTCAGTATTCTCCCATTTATTGTGTATTCCCTTGCTTTGTTTGCTCTCCCCAAATGCATTACCTCACACTTCTCTGGATTGAATTCCATTTGCCACTTTTCTGCCCACCTGACCAGTCCATTGATATCTTCCTGCAGTCTACAGCTTTCCTCCTCACTATCAACCACACAGCCAATTTTTGTATCATCTGAAAACTTCTTAATCATGCCCCCTACATTCAAGTCCAAATCATTAATATATACCACAAAAAGCAAGGGACCTAGTACTGAGCCTTGTGGGAACTCACTGGAAACAGCCTTCTGGTCACAAAAACACCCGTCAACCAACTGGCCACTTTCCCTTGGATCCCATGGGCTTTTACTTTTTTTGACCAGTCTGCCATGTGGGACCTTGTCAAAAGCCTTGCTAAAATCCATGTACACTTCAAACATGTTACCCTCATCGACCCTCCTTGTTACCTGCTCAAAAAATTCAATCAAATGTGTCATACATGACCTTCCTTTAACAAATCCATGCTAACTGTCCTTGATTAACCCGTGCCTTTCCAAATGACAATTTAGGCTGTCCCTCAGAATCGATTCCAATAATTTGCCCACCACCGAGGTTAGACTGACTGGCCTATAATTACTCGGTCTATCTCTTTCTCCCTTTTTTAAAAAAAGGTACAATATTAGCAGTCCTCCAATCCTCTGGCACCACGCCAGTAGCCAGGAAGGATTGGAAAATGATGGTCAGAGTCTCCACTATTTCCTCCCTTGCTTCTCTTAGCAGCCTGGGATACATTTCATCCGGGCCTGGCAATTTATCTACTTTCAAAGATGTTAAACCCTTTAATGCTTCCTCTCTCACTATGTTTATCCCATCCAATATTTCACACTCCTCAACTACAATCTCTGCATTGACCCCCTCTTTTGTGAAGACAGATGCAAAGTATTCATTAAGAACCATGCCCACATCTTCTGCCTCCACACAGAGGCTACCTTTTGGGTCTCTAATCGGCCCTACTCTTTCCTTAGTTATCCTCTTGCTCTTTATGTATTTATAAAGCATTTGGTGATGGTGAGGAGTTCCGACAGTTAATACTGTAAACCCTTTTCTTTCAGGAGAGATTTCCTCAGATTGATCGTATTTGATATTTTCTGCTACGGCAGAAACCCCCAGAGGGTGGGGGTGTAGCAATACAACATTAAAGGTTCAACTCTCCTTCACTTAACTCCTACAGTACCAGACCAAATTCCACCAAATATAAAAAAGGGAAAGCTGCAAATGCCAGAAATCAAATAAAATCACCCAGACCCCATCTTCTCTCTTCACAGATACTGACTGACCTGTTGTGTATTTTCCGGTTTTATTTAATAACTCAGTTTTCATGGTCATTTTTCTGGTGCTAGATTTATCGAATTCAAATTTTACAAAACTTGCCATGAGGGGATTTGAACTCATGAACTATACCCTCCTAGATTGCAATGGGCACAAGCTCTTCCGATGGCTTAGAGGGTGCAGGGGTAGGGACACGGAGGCCGGGACAGTCCCAGGTCCAAACAGTGACCTGTGCTGAGCCAGACAACCTCAGCCAGGGTCATTCAATACCATCCAACAGTTTCAACAACAACTTGCATTTATATAGCACCTTTAACATAGTAATACGTCCCAAGGCTCTGCACAGGAGTGTCAAACAAAAATTGACACCGAGCCAAAAAGAGACATTAGGACAGGTGACCAAAAGCTTGGCCAAAGAGGTAGGTTTTAAGGAGCGTGTTAAAGGAGGAGAGAGAGGCGGAGAGGATTAGGGAGGGAGTTCCAGAGATTAGGGCCGAGGCAGCTGAAGGCTTGGCCGCCAACGGTGGAGCGATGAAAATCGGGGATGCGCAAGAAGCCAGAATTGGAGACTGCAGAGATCTCGGAGGGTTGTAGGGCTGGAGGAGGTTACAGAGATAGGATGGGGTGAGGCCATGGAGGGATTTGAACATGGGGATGAGAATTTTAATTTCTGGAAGCAATCCATGTACAGTTGTACACTGGGCCTGACACAGACATAAATTACATTCTACTGATGATTAAGATGCACTCGTTGAAGAAAAAAAAACAAATTTTTCAAGTGCATTGCACGGGTCGGTTGCTAACCGGCCAACTGATTGAGCAAAATATTTTTAAATTAGTGGAAGAGAAAATAATATGGAAGTTGCCTGTGTCGAGGTGGATTTCACTGCATTGGACTTATGAATAAACGCTCCCAGGATCAGAGCAGAGCAGCTGCTCATTACATCATCATGGAATCCAGTGCTCCAGACACTGCAATCCCAGCAACACGCTCCCAGATTCCAAACAGGAGGCAGTGGTTTGTATTGTCTCCGGCTCCCTCATTCCTCTAACACACACTGCACATCCAGCTGGACACTTTCCAACCCTGCAGATCATCCAACATCTGTATTGGGTCATTGCATCATATCCAGAGTGGACGGATTCCCAGACTGGTCACGAATTTGAGGGGCAGGTAAAGACCAGCTGGTCCATCGATGGCTGGAGCATCGCGATTAGACACTCTTTCCCCGACCTCTCTCCCCAGCCATGCAATCTCCTGGGGGAGTTCAACCCGGTGTCCTGGGCCAATATTCATCCTTCAACCAAAATCACTCAAGAAACAGATGATCTGGTCATTTATTTAATTGCTATTTGTGGGATCTTGCTGTGGGCAGATTGGCTGCCACGTTTCCTATGTTACAACAGTGACTACATTTCAAAAATTACTTCATTGGTTGTGAAAGGTGCTGTACCCCTCTTTGTTTAGGAGTGCTCACATTCACCACTTCCCCTGGGCCAGTGTGCACTCCTGAACAAGGAAAGGGGGGGGGGGGGGGGGGAACAAATGGAGAGGAAAAACGAATGGGGGAAGAGAGCGTGGGAAGGGGGAGAAGGGGAAGGGGAAGCGAGCGAGGGACAGGCAGCGCTAGCAAACAATTCCTTGTTATTAGTCAGTGACGGGGAGGAGAGAGAAGGTAATTAAAGAACCTGCTAATAGGTAGCACAGATCCCATGTGGCCTCTCAGAATTTACTAACTGCCTGTGTGCGAAGCCTTGCTCAGAGGACAGAGAGCAATAGTAAAACAGCAGGGGTCAGCTTTTCAACACACGCAAATTCCAGAGCAGCATTAATGATGCCGAGTTCCTTTCTTTCAGATATCAGCAAGTACTTTTGCTGTGAGCTGCAAGAATATAGATCTACGTCACAATGCATCCACACAGCAGAAATCTAGTGGGAATGAGCCAGGAGCACAGAGGAGGCCGAGAGGCTTTACATTCCATTGTTTCCCACTTAGAAGAGAAAGGCAGAGTTGATTGGAAATACTCACGGTCCAATCCACGAGCTCCCCATGGCTCCGTTCATGAGTTATGTATCGCAGTCACAGAAACAAAGTCACACGTTTGATTGACAGGCAAGGGGGTATTAAGGGATAGGGAACCAAGGCGGGTAGATGGAGTTAAGATACAGATCAGCCATGATCTAATTGAATGGCAGAACTAGCTAGAGGGGCTGAATGGCCTCCTCCTAGCCCCATGATTCCCAGTCTGTACTAAGCTTGGCCAGCTGACAGGAAGTTACACTAATAATTGGCCTCAGCACACCTGACCAGGGGAATGGGGGACAGTGGATGGCTTAAGTTGCCTGATGGCCATCTAGCTGGCATGGGCACAGCTGTGGTGTTACCCCCTCAAGGTGGAATAGCCTGCTAATGCAATTGTGGGTGTTGCACCTTCAGGAGAGGTCACTGGTAACAAAAGAGCTGAGATTATTGACGCACTCAGTACTACTTTTCCTCCGAATGCATCTGTGTAGCACAAGTCTGTTTGGTAAGAACAGAACGAGGCAGGAGCAGAGTTGAGGCTAAAGGAGCTCACAGGCTATGGAATCTGCTCACAATGGAGAACGTGGAGCTGGTTCGATACCGAAAGTCTGACCAGTACCAACTACAGCCCTGCTTCCAGTGCTGATTCTCTGCATTTACATCTTAATCGTTTGAAGGAAAAACAAAGTCCACCCCTCACCTCAATCTCTTGGATCTGCTCCTGATTGGTTCCGTACATCTGCTGAAGTGCTTCCTCCAACTCCGTATTCCGATCCAACAGAGTTTTCCCCAACTCAGCTGCCAGGTGTAGGTCTAAAAAAAAAACAAAAAAAAGTTAAATACTCAAATTTATCACTAGATAAAGGAGGAAGGCCATTCGGCCCATCATAACAGATCAATCCTGATCATTCGGACAATTCCCCACCTCCAGTTTGTTAAACAATTTCAGGGTCTTATTTTCACAGCGATGACTGTGTAGAATATTCTGATCTGCGGCCTGCATTTGTCGTTCCCTTTGAACCTGTGCTCTCATGTCCTATTGTCATTGTTTAATTGAAATCTAGTTTCTGTACAGAGTTCACCACAACCCATTGGGGGAGGGGTGGGTAAGAGTGTAGAGAAGAGAAAGGGTGGACAGGTCACCCCAAAACATTTATTGGTATGGGTGACACCCCCATCTCCTCCTGTCCCAAACCTCAGATACCTGCCCTCCCAACTCTTCATACATTGCAGCCTCTCTGCTATTCATTATCCCTGAGGTCACCACACAAATCAACTCCTTCCAAGCTTGTAAATCCCACATTTTATAAGTCGCTCCCTTTAACTTGATCTGATGGTTATCCTCAGAAAACACTGGTCCAATTAAAAGCAAGGTTACATTAACAGTTTGATCTTTTATACACACTGTCTTGTAGATTTACTCTGGCTGTCAATATTTGAGCATTGATAATTGCAGTCTGCCACAAACAGCACCTGAAGTCAGCAGTAAACTCTGCAGAGTGAAAGTTCAACATCAAGGGACACTCCTCACATACGAGCAGCTTTCAGTTGCCCAGTGACTCCAGCACCACATGGTGCCAAAAACTATGGCACCAAACAGCCAAACACATGGCTGCCAGCAGACTGATGGGCTTCCCACCCATCTCCACACAGGCAGTAATTGGTCCTGCCAAACGTTGGCCTTGTAGGCTTTCCACAGTCATTGAGGAAGATATCTATTCCTGCAAAATAATATCACTGGTGGCAGCCGCGGCTCAGAGGTAGAACTCATGCCTCTGAGTCAAACGGTTGTGGGTTCAAGTCCCACGCCAGAGACTTGAGCTCGGAGAGCAGCACTGATTGTCAGAGGGGCTGTCCACCCTCTCGGGTGGATGTAAAAGTTCCAATGACACTATTTCGAAGAAGAGCAGGGGAGTTCTTGGCCCAATACTTAGCCCTCAACCAAAATGACTATTATCTGGTCATTATCTCATTGCTGTTGGTGGGATCTTGCTGTGTGCAAATTGGCTGCCGCATTTCCTACATTATAACAGTGACTACATTTCAAAAAGTACTTCATTAGCTGTAAAGCGCTCTGGGAGGTCCTGAGATCACAGGAGGCGCTATATAAATGCAAATCCTTTCCTTTCACTGGTGATGTTAAAACTTGAAAGGTGGACCATGTTGCTGTAGAAGCTGCCCAGCCAAATAAACACATCGATTTCAACAGCAGTGGGAACGGGAGTCCTGTAACTGCATCATTGAAGTCACATCCTCAGGTCACTCACAATATAAAAGGTGTTAATAGGCAAAAATATTGGAAATATATCACCATTCCTTCATCGTCGCTGGGTCAAAATCCTGGAACTCCCTTCCTAACAGCACTGTGGGAGAACAGTCACCACACGGACTGCAGCGGTTCAAGAAGGCGGCTCACCACCACCTTCTCAAGGGGCAATTAGGGATGGGCAATAAATGCCAGCCTCGCCAGCGACACCCACATCCCATGAATGAATTTAAAAAAACAAAAAAGCAAAATGCTGGAAATCTGAAATAACAGAAAATGCTGTAAACACTCAGGTCAGGCAGCATCAGCATCAATCTGAAATGTTAACTCTGTTTCTCTCTCCACAGATACTGCCTGACCTGCTGAGTGTTTTCCAGCATTTTCTGTTTTTATGACTAAACAAACTGAAATAGGTCAAATGTAGCGAGAGAGAAAGCTACACTTTCAAAATTACTCCAATACCATCTCGCTTGGATTTTACTAGTTTTGCTTAGAGCTGATCAAAGGCAAGTTGGCCCTGCAGCTCTGTGACTCTCCCAGGCCACCATCCAAATCAAGTTTTGAAACCCCTAACATCTGGCAGCGTATTGCAGATACTATTCACAAGACACACACACACACACACACACACACACACACACGTGGTCTGACTAGTTCATTGCACAGCCTCAGTATAACCCCAATAGATTTATATTCTTCTATTCTGGTTATATACATTAGAGCATTTTGCTAGCTTTTTTTAATTGCCTCGCCAAGTTGCCTAGACATAGACGAGTCCTCTTATTTCTAGGTCCCCTGGAGTCTCCCTGTGCTAATTCCATTTCACCATATGATGCAGGAGGTGAATGCAACAAAGAAGCTGGCACTCCAAGCTGACAAAAGAACACACTATTGGCATCCGACCATTTTAAACACCACTTTTACAGATGATGATTTTAGGAGCTCTGACTGCTCAGTCCAAATTAGAATCCAAGTTGCACTTCTCGTTTCAAAAATCCATCAAATTGGGAGGCTCTCTCTTTAAATGCTGTTATTTGTCACAATGCAAGTTGGTATCACTCATCATTTTCTTCCATACCCCCCACCCAGAGCTGCAGGATTGGGGATGGAAATAAGGCAAAAGTCAGCCAGGGTCCCCACTCCTGATCGCTAGCTACTGACTCAGCTGTGACTCCCCCCCCCCCAACAGTCGAATAGCTGGCCATCTCTGATCGTCAAGGTTCACATTTGAAGCAGAGCGGACAAGATCGCTGAGCCACACAGGTCTGTGGCTCGAGAATCAGCAACAGTCACAACCTTTGTGGGGAGAGGGAAGAGGAGATAAATAAATCAGAAACTGAATGACACAGTTTGAGCAATGGTTTATTAACAGCTGACACACCCACACCTGCAGACAGCAACAAGCTGAACCAAGAACCATTGCACTGTTAATAAAATATTACTCCGAGGGCAGACAAAATATTACACTATCTGACCAGTCAAACACATTTAAATTGATGTATAGGCACATCTTGGTATATATTTGGTCCGCTCTTTTCAAATATTCCCAATATAAGACACACAGACTCGGTATATAAGTCAGATTAGCTTAACACCTTATTGCACTGTCAAAACACTTCAGGCAGACAGCAAATTATTCTTGAGTACAGTGACAAACTTGCCCCATAAACAGCAATCATTGTTAGGTTTCCCCTTAGAGCAGCAGAGAAGGTTAACAGGAGATTTAATAGGTGTTCAAAATCATGAGGGATTCTGATAAGAGTAAATAAGGAGAAACTGTTCCCATTGGCAGGAGGGCCAGTAACCAGAGGACACAGATTTAAAATAATTGGCAAAAAAGTGGGGAGATTTTTTTAAATAAACACAGCAAGTTATTATGATCTGGAATGCACTGCCTGAAAGGGCAGTGGAAGCAGATTCAATAATGACTTTCAAATGGGAAATTGGATAAATACTTGAAAAGGAAAAATTTGTAGGGCAGGGGGAAAGGGACTAATTGGATAGCTCTTTCCAAGAGCCAGCACGGGCACGATGGGTGGAATGGCCTCCTTCTATGCTGTAAGATTCTATGACACCACCACCTTCCAGTAATGTATTTGGACAGTTACCATCCACCTCCAGCCCCTCACTCACTGCACCTAAGTGCCAGCCTAGATTTCGTGCTCAAGCCCTGGAGTATTACCAACGGAGCCAAGCTGACAAGTCAGATCAAATCTAACACCAACTTTTAGTCCTAGCCGTTAATAACTAGTGGGATTGGTGGGGAATTTAGATAAAGCACCAATGAAGGAGGTCATCATTTTCGATTAGAGAACCAACTAGTTCAGCCTGTCACTTAGAATATCGTTTCTATGGAAACCTTTCTCTCCAGTTCAAGACACTGACAGAACGGGCGCTGAGCGAGAGAATTTTACACCAGAGTCACAAAGAGAAGAGAGAGTCCAGCGCAGCGTATTCCGCAGAGGCACTGACACCGGAGTGCCCCGAGTCCTTACTCACTCCCGGATCGTTGGAGTTAGACCTGCCCTCCCCACATACCCCGGGTCTACAGGAGTTTAACAATTCTCAAAATGAAATCCACCAGTGTGTCCCGGCAACATGTCAGGGAAATTCAAATAATTTCAAGGAAGACACATACTGCAAGTGGAGAAAGTGTAGGGGAGTGGGGCTAATTGGAGAGCTCTTTCAAAGAGCCGGCACAGGCAGGATGGGCTGAATGGCCTCATTCTGTGCTGTCTGATACCTGACGCCAATTTACATCGAATTAATGAAACTCAACTATTTAGAAAAAAATGAAACCTTTGATCGATGTTAATTACAGACTGGGAGTAAATAAATAAACTTAAATTGGCGTTTGCATTAAAGAAAAACAGAATTAAGAGACGCAGACGGTGCAGCTGGGTGGGATCTGCACGATTCCCGTTCACTCCAAACACCGATTGAAGAAAGGATGAGAGTTAATTCTGGCAGGGTACAGCCGCTTTACCTGGTGCCGGTCAACCAGCTGCAGCCTCTGGAGCCGCCTTTGAAGGCGGAATGGGGTTTTTTTTGTAAAGTTTAAACTCACCGTGCTCCATGTTCTGGTGCTGGTACCACGGTTCCTCCTCCCGGAGTTCAAAATCCTCCATTATATTGTCGGTCAACATTTTGCCCTTTTTTTTTTGTTTCGTTTTAGCACCGGCTTAGAGAAAGGTTAATGATGGTGCTCGGCCGTCCCCCGCTGGATGCTGTTGCATTGAATTCCTTGTCTGTGCTGATCGCCCGCAACGTGGCACTCACCGCCTGAGCTCAGCCTGTGCTGAGCTGCAAACTCCGATTTCCGCCTTGCTCCTGCTGTCCCCGCCCACTCCTGGTCATTTTCAGTGTAACAATTCAAATGGTAGCCAATCACCGCGCCCGTGACGTCACGTGATTGACAGCGACCCCTTTTTTTTGCGCGTCCAGGAAACTTCAATAGAGCATGAGCGCACCAATCGGAGGCCAGCGTGGTTATCATCAGAGAGGCTCAACAATGGGCCATTGCCCCCCCCCTCCTGTCATCAACTAATCGGATTCAGCGATGACCTGCACTCGGTTACTGTTTCATTGCTCTGATTTTTAAAAAATAATCGAATAGACCTTTAGCTGTGCAGGAACAATGAACTCGTACACTAAGGTGTGGTGATCGGGGGAAGTGTTTTATTCTCAGTGAATGAAACACTTTTACTACTTGGGATTCTGGCGTTTTGAAACCAGTGTTTGGGAATCAAATGCCACAGGTGTGGCAAAAGGGATATGGGCCAAAGGCAGGTATATGGAGTTAGATCACAGATCAGCCATGATCTTATCAAATGGCGGAGCAGGCACGAGGGGCTGAATGGCCTACTCCTGTTCCCATGTTCCTATGTGTCGGCCATGGCTCAGTGGGTGTCACTCTGGCCTCTGAGTTAGAAGGTTGTGGGTTCAAGTCCCACTCCAGAGAATTAAGCACATAATTTAGGCTGATAGTTCAGTGCGGCACTAAAGGAGTGCTGTGCCTTTCAGATGAGACATTAAACTGAGGCCCTGTCTGACCTCTCAGGTGGATGTAAAAGATCCCATGACACTATTTGCCCAATATTTATCCCTCAACCAACACCCCTAAAACAGATTATCTGGTCGTTATCTCATTGCTGTTTGTGGGATGTTGCTGTGCACAATTTGGCTGCTGTGTTTGCTACATTACCACAGTGACTACACTTCAAAAGTACTTCTTGGTTGCAAAGTGCTTTGGGGTGTCCTGAGGTCGTGAAAGGTGCTATATGAATGCAAGGCTTTCTTTCTTTAAACAACAAACATCTATTAATTATGGCCACTGGTTCGCAGTGATTGAATTCTGTCTTTACAATGTTTATGGCCACTGGTTCGCAGCTCAGTCCTAATCTGTTTTTACAGCATTAGTCAATCTCCCATGGCACTGCGTACAGGTGTAATCTTCAGGTGGGGTGGGGTTAGAGGACATGAAGATGTAATTCACTCCCCATTCTGTCCTTATTGTTGTATTACCATTATAAATTCCCATGTCCACATTGAGAATGGGAACTGCCTATGTAAACATGTCATGTTGTAATGACACCATCTTGCCAGTGGTGGTGCTGCAGTACCTGCACTGGAGTGGAGGGGGGGAAGGGCATAATTACAGCCTGCCAAATTTTACATGGGCAATTTCCTTAACAAACATGAACATAGGAATTTATAATGGAAAAAAGTTGACAGAAAGTGCACACAGACATAAGATTTGAAATATATTAATGCACAGGATTCGAGGATTATTACCAGTGTTTTGAGGATTGATTACACAATTCCGTCTGCTTTTCCATGATAACCAAAACCCAGTGACCTTGGTGATGATGATATTTCCTGTTCTGCTGAAGAAGGAGTCTAATGAAAGGCTTCATTCTAGTTTGGCTAGAATGACAGTGAACTTACATTCACCATTTCCACCTACATTGATATTTAAAAACATCGTTATTACACAGGACGAGAAACAGGGCAACTTTTATTTGTACAGAATGCAGGATTGGCACCTTCTGCCATGATGTCACGTGGGGCTTTATAAGGGAGCAGCAGCACCCAAGCAATTGTTCTTGATTTTATTTTGTGTTTTTTTAAATATAGAAGCAAAGAACTTGAATTTATATAGCACTCGATCAAAATGCAGGGCATCCCAAAGTGCTTTGCATATAATCATCTCCTCAAACGTCCATTTTCCGATATTGAGGACACAGCTCTGTACACCTCTCCCCCGCTGGTTAAATGTATTGCTCCATGCTGTAGAGTAGCTCTCCTCCTGACTATGCCAGTCCTGATGAAAGATTGCACGTGAAATATGAACTTTTCTTCATTCAGATGCCAAAACCTGCTCTGTATTTTTAGCATTTTCTGCTTAAATTTCCTGCCCCCCTAATCCACTTTCACAGGATATTGGTTGTTTGTCTTGCTTCAAAGCACCAGATCCTCAGACAGCTTCACCGCATTACCCACAGAATCTTTCTCCCACCCTCTGTGAACTCCCTTTGAGTAGTGTCGATAGCATCGTACCAAACTGGCCGTGTCATCGTTCCAAACTGGCCGTGTCATCGTACCAAACTGGCCGTGTCATCGTACCAAACTGGCCGTGTCATCGTTCCAAACTGGCCGTGTCATCGTTCCAAACTATGAGCAGCCTTCAGTCATTCTGGCAGTTCTTTAAATCACAGTTCACTACTATTTATTATCACTGGCACTGACTTGGTTACTGGATGACCTTTGAAGCACTGGGACCTCAGGGGCAACAGCAACGAAGGATTGAAAATAGAAGCAAAAACCATCATCTCACCCACAAACCATTGCGTTGTTTTATTCTTCAGCTCTACAAAGCTGGGAAGTAATTTGTCCCCGATTAGCTGAGGAGCAGAATTTTCCAACTCTACATCAATCTCCATTGATAGCTCAATGGGTAAATTTAATGTGGTACTGAGCCTTAGAGAAAAAAAACCCTGCATTTATATAGCACCTTTCACATCCTCAGAACATCCCAAAGTGGTCCACAGCCAATCAAGTCCTTTTAAATGCAGCCACATTTGTCAATTAGGCAAACACAGCAGCTAATTTGCCCACAGCAAAGTCCCACAAACAGCTTTGAAATCAATGATCATGGTCATTTTCCATGACTGGAGAAGCTGGGGTTATTCTCCTTAGAGCAGAGAAGGTTGAGAGGAGATTTGGTAGAGGTGTTCAAATCATGAAGGGTTTAGATAAAACAAATAAAGAGAAACTGTTCACATTGGCGGAAAGGTCGAGAACCAGAGGACACAGATTTAAGGTGATTGGCAAAAGAACCAAAGGCGACATGAGGAAAAACATCTTTTACGCAGCGAGTGGTTACGATCTGGAATGCGCTGCCTGAAAGGGTGGTGGAAGTAGATTCAATTGTGGCTTTCAAAAAGGAATTGGATAAATACTTGAAGGGAAAAAAATTTACAGGGCTACAGGACCGACTGGATTGCTCTTACAAAGAGCTGGCATGGGTTCGATGGGCCAAATGGCCTCCTTCTGTGCTGTAACGATTCTATGATTCTAGATGGTGTTGGTTGAAGGATGAACATTGGCGAGGATACCAGCAGAATTACATAGAATTTATAGCACAGGAACAGGCCATTCAGCCCAACTGGTCTATACTCCACACAAGCCTCCTCCCACCCTACTTCATCTAACTCCTTTAGCATATCCTTCTACAGAACTCCCCTGCTTTTCTTCATGGGATCCTTTATGTCCACCATGAATGGATAGTTGGGGCCTCAGCTTAACATCTCATCCAAAAAAAACAGTACCTCTGACAATGCAGCACTCCCTCAGTATAGCATTAGAGTATCAGTCTGGATTATGTGCTCAAAGTGGGACTTGAGCCCACAACCTTCTGACTTAGAGGTGAGCATACAACCAACTGAGCCAAGTCAGCACTTCGATGGAGTAAGAGAGTCCCTGGGCTGTGCTGAGTTTGCTGCTCTCAGTCAATGCAGTTAGTACCAACACCCACAGACACCACATCCGCAGAAAATGGGATAGAAAAATTGAGAGGAAACAGCAAAAAAAGAACAAAATGCTGCCAAAGGTGATCTTTATCACAAAACTACTGAGAACATGATTCTAATTGACTGGTAAGCAAGATAAAGGTTCAATTTGAAATAAATTAAATTGTTTAGAAATAATTCTAAAACCATCAAATCTAGAATGGGGTTAATTCTGTAGTTTTTAAATCACAGATCACTACTGTAGATATTTACTGTGCTGTTGATGCTTATACTTTTTTAGTTTCTGAATCCAGACTCCCTGGTGATATTTGGTTAAAGCAACAATTTATGTAGATTTTCCTGTAACAAAAAGCCACAATGTTTTTCTGTCATCGTCCCCAAAGCACAACTGCCTTCTTCCTCACTTGAAGCATCAGCAGATTGTAAACATGTAGGCGGAAATTAGACTAGAATCATAGAATCGTTACAGCACTGAAGGAGGCCATTCGGCCCATTGAGCCTGTGCCGGCTCTTTGTAAGAGCAATCCAGTTAGTCCCATTCCCCAGCTCTTTCCCTGTAGCCCTGCAAACTTTTTCTCTTCAGATATTTATCCAATTCCTTTTTGAAAGCCACGATTGAATCTGCTTCCATCATCCTTTCAGGCAGCGCATTCCAGATCATAACTACTCACTGTGTAAAAAAGTTTTTCCTCATGTCGCCTTTGGTTCTTTTGCCAATCACCTTAAATCTGTGTCCTCTGGTTCTCTACCTTTCTGCCAATGGGAACAGTTTCTCTTTATTTACTTTATCTAAACCCTTCATGATTTTGAACACCTCTATCAAATCTTCTCTCAACCTTCTCTGTTCCAAGGAGAACAACCCCAGTTTCTCCAGTCTATCCACATAACTGAAGTCCTTCGTCCCTGGAATCATTCTAGTAAATCTCTTCTGCACTCTCTCTAAGGCCTTCACATCCTTCCTAAAGTGCGGTGTCCAGAATTGGACACAATACTCCAGTTGTGGCCGAACCAGTGTTTTATAAAGGTTCAACATAACTTCCTTGCTTTTGTACTCTATGCCTCTATTTATAAAGCCCAGGATCCCGTATGCTTTTTTAACCTCTTTCTCAACCTGTCCAGCCACCTTCAAAGATTTGTGCACATATACCCCCAGGTCTCTCTGTTCCTGCACCCCCTTTAGAATTGTACCATTTAGTTTATTTTGCCTCTCCTCGTTCTTCCTGCCAAAATGTATCACTTCGCACTTCTCTGCATTAAATTTCATCTGCCACGTGTCTGCCCATTCCACCAGCCTGTCTATATCCTCTTGAAGTCTATCACTATCCTCCTCACTGTTCACTACACTTCCAAGTTTTGTGTCATCTGCAAATTTTGAAATTGTGCCCTGTATGTCCAAGTCATTAATATATATCAAAAAAAGTAGCGGTCCTAGTACTGACCCCTGGGGAACACCACTGTACACCTCCCTCCAGTCTGTAAACCAACCGTTCACCACTACTCTTTGTTTCCTGTCACTTAACCAATTTTGTATCCATGCTGCCACTGCCCCTTTTATTCCATGGGCTTCAGTTCAACACTGAGTTACTTCAGTAACCAAATGGCAATGCCTTAGGATGCTGTTTGTGGGATCTTGCTGTGCACAAATTGGCTGCCACATTTCCTCCATTACAACAGTGACTCCACTTCAAAAGTACATCATTGGCTGTAAAGCGCTTTGGGACGTCCTGAGGTCGTGAAAGGCGCTATATAAATGCAAGTCTTTTTTTCGGGTTTGAATCAGGCAGTTGGTTTTTGATCCTTAGGTCCTGGAATTTCTAAAATTAAATAAAAGCAGAACACCAAAAGTCTGACCCTTCATTCTATGGAGACATTAGTTACCAAGGTTCATTGGCAACGAAGAAAAGTTGAAGCTATGATGCTATCCTTTGGGCTGCTTTTATTCTGCCCCTTGGCTGGAATTATGAAAAGGTGGAAACCAAAGAAGGTGAGTAAAAGATTCTCAGTCCTTTTTAGAAATACAAGATATAGAAAAGTAGAGCAGGTAGAAGAAGAAGAAAATTAACGTGAAAAAAATGAGAATGTGAAAGAATAGAAAATGGATCAAAAGGAATGGAAGGCCAAGTAGAATTAAAATTGTATTTCAGTGGTTTGTGGTTTATTATATTCTGGGGCAAAATTGCTCTCAACAGTATTTGTAACAAATCCTTTATGACATTTGTATCAAATTGCTCTGCGTGCTACTTTAACACATTAATTAACCCAATTACGTTGAGTAGGTTAACAAAACATTAGATAGCACACAGAATTCACTAAAATATCCGAATATATTTGTTACATGTATCATTTTGAGAGCAATTTTCACCCAAAAGGTACCACTGACATTTGAGGAGATTTATTACTGTAATAGAAAAAAGAAGGAAAGACATTTAGAGCCTTTCAGGGCCTCAGAACGTCCCAAATTGCTTTACAGCCAATTAAGTACTTTTTAAAAGTGTAGCCACTGTTGTAATGTAGAAAATTTCACAGCCAATTTGGACACAGCAAGATCCCACAAACAGCAATGTGATAAATGACCGGATAATCTTGTTTTAGTGATGTTGGTTGAGGGATAAATATTGGCCAGAACACCAATATTATTAGAAGCACTGATATTAGTGTTTGTTACAGCATCAAATACCGAGAGGTAAAAAGCTCCAAAACTGACCAGCCATAGGAGACACGTCTTCATCGAACCCACCAGCAGTTTAACTGTTAACCCTTTGAGAACTACAGTGGCATTTCTGCAGCAGAATCAAGATTACTGTAAACCTTGATTGGAAAATCCCATTAACAACACCATTAGTTTCGCTACCTGCTGCCAATTTACGTGGGCCCTTTGGGCGATGTGTTTGCTAGCTACAAACAAGCAAGAAAATAACAAGCGATGACAATTCTGCGAGGATTTCAAGCCAGCTGGTGCAGTTTGCTGAAATCAGCAAAAAATGCCGTCGCTGAGTGCTAAGATAGCAGCTGCATGTTTTACAGTGCGAAAGTCCAACGCCTTTATCTTTGGAACTGGCAGGAAGGAGAGCCAGATCCTCGGCTCAACGCAACTCTGATTGATCTGACTGGAGATACGCCAACATAGCAAAAAAAAAAGAAAATATGATAACGCGGGCAACAAAATTCCATCGCAAACATCAAAAGGCAGCTCACCTGACCAGGTAGGCAAGGATTGTTGAAACACAACCAGCCAGAGAGTTCACCGGGGATTATCAGAGGACACAAAGTCCCTGTAATAAGCAAGGTTGGAGGGATAAACTGGGTAACTATAGACTAGTCAGTTTAACATCAGCAGTGGTTAAGCCTTTAGAGGCCCTGAGACGGGATAAGATCAATACTCACTAAGAAAGATATGGGTTATCAGGCATGAATGTGTAAAAAAAGGCTAAGAATGGGGGCTAAGTGGATAGATCTTTCAGAGAGCTGGCTCAGGCAGGATAGGCTGAATGGCCTCCTTCTGTGCTGTCTGATTCCATGGTCCTGAAATTCTATGGGGGTTCTCCCAGTCTCACGTCATAACTTTGTTTGGGGATCAGCCCAACTCCCCGGTGAAAATGGCCATTTCCCCCTTTTGACTAGATTTACCCCAGTGCAATTTCAAGGCCCATGATTCTATGATCTATTTAAATCCTATTGGGCCATTCCCCCTCCAATGACATCCCCAACTTCTGAAGGCAGTGGTTCTTATTGGGGTACTGGATGCCCTCTGATACTTCACTCCAGTTGCCATTCTTGATGTGTGAACTCATATGATTGTCAGTGGGCTATTGTACTATGTGAGGCATCACAGATGGTCCAGATCCTGTCCATACCTGACATCCATGGACACACATTTTCCACCCCAAGTCCCCTGGATAACAAATAGGATCTTGGCTGATTTTTCATTGACCTAGCTCGGGACTGTTGAGGCCAGTTGTGAGGCACCAACTGTTGGTGCAGATGGGGGATGGAGCCTGAGGCCTTTTGTACAACTTAGTGCAACACCAGGCAATTCCTTTACACACTAGGCCATACACATTGTCTGAACCCATACAATCTAGGACCCTTAGAGGTGGCAAATGGCAGATTTCCATCCCATCAGCCTGAGCTGAATTGGAACCCAACCCTCAGGAGTGAAAAGAATGTCTAACCCAGTGCATAGAGTGTACAGCACTGAAACAGGCCATTCGGCCCAACTGGTCTGACCCGATGTTCATGCTCCACACGAGCCTCCTCCCACCCCTCTTCATCTAACCCTATCAGCATGTCCTTCTGTTCCTTTCTCCCTCATGTACTTATTTAGCTTCCCCTTAAATGCATCTATGTTATTCGCCTCAACCACTCCTTGTGGGAGCGAGTTCCACATTCTCACCACTCTCTGGGTAAAGAAGTTTCTCCTGAATTCCCTATTGGATTTATTGATGACCATCTTATATTTATGGCCCCTAATTTTGAACTCTCCATAGTGCCAACCAGTGCCTCACAATACATGAGAAAACCAAGCTTCAGATGTTGCCACTTACTGTTTTAAGGAGACTGTTAGCAGCCTTTTGCAGCCAGGTGATGTCACCATGTTTGATATTGCTGATTAAACCTGAAGGGGAGGACTCGACTGTCAACAGAACTGGAGTTTTTTTTAAATTGGGAGTTTTCACAACAAGTGCTTGTTGGTGATTAAAACAGAAGAGGGTTTATTGCTCATGGCAATTTAAAATACCCGAGCTGTTAGATTTTAACCTAATTTTGACAGCCAATCACAAGACAAAACTAGAAGCTATAAATATAAGATAGTCACCAATAAATCCAATAGGGAATTCAGCAATTAGGACTGAGCTACACAGGTACTGAGGACCACAATGGCCCACGGGTTGCAGTTTAGAGGTGCCTGCTGCATACTGCGAATTCTGTACTGTAGATATATTTCTAACAGATTGCTGAAAAATCACTGTGTTAAAAATATCACTGTCATCCTTCTCACACAATAAATCCCTTCAGTTCACCCTCATTATATTTGCCTGTACCCTGTGGTATGTAAATTAATGAAAATCAGCAATCTATTCAGCCAGCTGAATAATTAGTAATCTATTCAGACAGCTCCTTCATTTCCTCAGGATTGTCCCTCCTCCCTTTCTTGCACTTTCCTTTATCCCATCTTGCTGCTATTCCAATAGGAATGGTTCTTTTGCACTTTATAACTCAGAGGGGTTACATTTCCTCAGGAGCCAGTTATTGCACTATTTTAAGGCAGTTTATAACCTGTGCTCTAGTTTTAAAATGTGTTGACCAGTGTGGAAATTAAACCCCAGGGTGTCCTGCACAGCACATCTCAGAACAGTGCAGAACGTAACAGGAGAGAACTGAACTTCTGATCAGAATTTCTGACCCACTAACATTTATTGCTTGCCCTGGAATGTACTACGAGCAGATTCACTGGTCATACATAACCCTTGCTCGTTGTATCTTCCACCCTGCTTAAGTTCTATATGCCCAAATGGTGAATGTCGGTGGGCTATTTGACCATGGGCGGCATCACAAATGAACCGATCCCATTCTCACCCCACATCCACACTTTGCTGAGACTATACCACACACATTAACTCTTTGTCGATGAAGATGTCTGCTGTGGCACAGTTTGTAACCCTTACACCTCTTATATTAGAAGATTGTGGGCTCAAATCCCACTCCAGGGACTTGAGTACAAAATCTAGGCTGATTCCAGTGCAATATTGAGGGAGTGCTGCACTGTTGGAGGTGCCATCTTACATCGAATTTACAACCCAGACTCAGGTCCATAATGGCATTCATGCTCTACATGAGCCTCCTCCCAACTTTCAACATATCCTTCTATTCTTTTCTCCCTCATGTACTTATCTGGCTTCCCCTTAAATGCATTTTTGCTAGTCACCTCAACTACTCCATGTGGTAGCAGGTTCCACATCGATGAGATGTTAAACTAGGGCCCTGTCTTCCCTCATGGGAAAGATCCTGTGGCACTGTTTCAAAGATGAGCAGGGGAGTTCTCCCGATGTCCTAGGCCAATATTTATCCCTCAACCAACATCACTAAGAGAGATTAACTGGTCATTTATCTCATTGCTGTTTGTGGGACCTTGCTGTACGCAAAATTGACTGCCACGTTTCCTACATTAGAATAGAGACTATACTTCAAGAAAGTACTTAATTGGCTGTAAAGCGCTTTGGGACATCCTGAGGGAGTTAAAGGCGCTATATAAATGCAAGTTTCTTTTTCTTTCTTTGAAGACTGAATGTCATTTATTGCTTGCATGCTTTTTTTCTCTATGGTCACGTTAGCACTGACCAAATACAACTTGAGAGTTTCACAGGATAGTGATTGGTTACAGAAACTGTGGGTAATTTTCTTCCCCCTCCTCAGCCCAAGGGTACTGAGACCAATTGCTGATCTGGCTGTGATCAGCTAACTCGGCACAGACTGGGCTAACTCGGCACAGACTGGGCTAACTCGGCACAGACTGGGCTAACTCGGCACAGACTGGGCTAACTCGGCACAGACTGGGCTGCATGGCCCTGAGTCTGCAAAGGCAGGTTATAACTATGAGGGGATTTTTCTTTGTACTTTGTGACCTGTGTTAACACGTAGTAACTTTTACATTTACAATAGTGACCATTGAACGGTGCGGTGCTGGCTCTGTGTTACATGTCATCTCTGCTTTATTGCAGCTGCTGTTCCCTGGAATGGAAGGTGTGGTTAGAATTCAATTTTTTTTTCTTTCTTATGCCCTATAATTTTCTCCCCTCCTGACATAGGAACAGGAGGAGGCCATTCAGCCCCTCGAGCCTGTTCCGCCATTCAATTAGATCGTGGCTGATCTGTATCTTAACCCCATCTACCCACCTTGGTTCCATTTCCCTTAATCCCCTTACCTAACAAAAATCTATCAATCTCAGTTTTGAAATTTTCAATTGACCCCCAGCCTCAACAGCTTTTTGGGGGAGAGAGTTCCAGATTTCCACTCCCCTTTGTGTGAAGAAGTGCTTCCTGACATCACCTCTGAACGGCCCAGCTCTAATTTTGAGGTTATGCCCCCTTGTTTTGGACTCCCCCATCAGAGGAAATAGTTTCTCTCTATCTACCCTATCAAATCCTTTAATCATCTTAAACACCTTGATTAGATCACCCCTTAATCTTCTATAATCGAGTGAATACAAGCCTAGTCTGTGCAACTTGTCCTCATAATTTAACCCTTTATGCCCAGGTATCATTCTGGTGAATCTGTGCTCCAAGGCCAATATATCCTTCCTGAGGTGCGGTGCCGAGAACTGAACGCAGTTCTCCAAAGGGGTCTAACGGTCCAGTCTCCCCACTCAGGTACTTATCCAAAGGCACTGGCCTTCCTCTGGTGCCTCGCCTGAAAGGCCCTTCTTCGTGGATGAGTCCAGACAGCAAAGGGTAAATTTTACAAATGCTTGCTCCCAGCGTGGAGCATCACTCACCAGGAGCACATATCGCGAAATCATGAACATGCTCTCTGCAATTCTCTGTCCACTGATAGGTACAAGATCATTGGGAACACATTCACTCCTTCTACAGCAGTTCCATAGCTTGAGAGAGAACTGATCAGGCAATTTTTATTTAATATATTTCATTCTCGGGATGTGGGCGTCGCTGGCGAGGCCGGCATTTATTGCCTATCCCTAATTGCCCTTGAGAAGGTGGTGGTGAGCCGCCTTCTTGAACCGCTGCAGTCCACAGTGTTGTTAGGCAGGGAGTTCCAGGATTGTGACCCAGCGACGATGAAGGAACGGCCGATATATGTCTAAGTCGGGATGGTGTGTGACTTGGAGGGGAACGTGTAGGAGACGGTGTTCCCGTGCACCTGCTGCCCCTGTCCTTCTAGGGTAGAGATAGAGAGAACCTGTACATTACTTCAAATTAGGCCAGGAAGGCAGAATGAGAGGGCACAAACATAAAATTAGAAAGAAATAGCTTTAAAACAAGGAAAAGTTTTCTTACTCAAAAAGTGCTAAATGTTTGGAATAATCTGCCCGACAAGATTTTAGAGACAGAAACATAAGGGACAATGGAGCTGGTGGCTATAATGGGAGAGTTAGGGTACTAAAGGAATGAGCAAGTGGTCTTTTCTCATCCTTGACCTTTACTTATATTAAAGATGAGGGAAAAAAATCAGTGAGGGTGATTGAAATACTAGATAATCAGGAATATGGGTGGACTGATCGATAATGGGTACGGTAGCATAGTGGTTATGTTACTGGACTAATAATCCAGAGGACTAGCCCAATAATCTGGAATCATGAGTTCAAATCCCACCACAGTGGCTGGGGAATTTAAATTCAATTAATTAAAATAAAATTTGGAATTAAAAAAAATATAGTATCAGTAATGGTGGCCATGAAACTACCGGATGGTAAAAACCCATCTGGTTCACTAATGCCCTTTAGGGAAGGAAACCTCCTGTCCTTACCTGGTCTGGTCTATATGTGACTCCAGATCCACAGCAATGTGGTTGATTCTTAATGGCCTAGCAAGCCTCTCAGTTTAAAAAAAAGTCATGATAAGAATAAAACTGGTCGGACCATCTAGGCACCGGACATGACAAAAGGCAAACCAAGCCCAGTCGACCCTGCAAAGTCCTCCTCACTAACATCTGGGGACTTGTGCCAAAACTGGGAGAGCTGTCCCACAGACTAGTCAAGCAACAGCCTGACATAGCCATACTCACAGAGTCATACCTTTCAGCCAACGTCCCAGACTCTTCCATCACCACCCCTGGGTAAGTCCCCTCCCAGTGGCAGGACAGACCCACCAGAGGTGGTGGTACAGTGATATACAGTCAGGAGGGAGTGGCCCTGGGAATCCTCAACATTGACTCTGGACCCCATGAAATCTCATGGCATCAGGTCAAACATGGGCAAAGAAACCTCCTGCTGATTACCACCTACCACCCTCCATCAGCTGATGAATCAGTCCTCCTCCATGTTGAGAAGCACTGAGGGTAGCAAGGGCACAGAATGTACTCTGGGTGGGGGACTTCAATGTCCATCACCATGCAGTGGCTCAGTAGCACCACTGCTGGCCGAGTCCTGAAGGACATAGCTGCCAGACTGGACCTGCGGCATGTGGTGAGCGAACCAACACAAGGGAAAAACCTACTTGACCTCATCCTCACCAATCTACCTGTTACATAAGCATTGGTCCATGACAGTATTGCCAGAGTGACCACCGCACAGTCCTCGTGGAGACGAAGTCCCGTCTTTGCACTGAGGACACCATCCAACGTATCACCATGCTAAATGGGATAGATTCGGAACAGATCTAGCAGCTCAAAATTGGGCATTCATGAGACGCTGTGGGCCATCAGCAGCAGCAGAATTGTATTCCAGCACAATCTGTAACCTCATGGCCCGACATATTCCTCACTCTACCATTAGCCAGGGGATCAACCCTGGTTCAATGAGGAGTGTAGAAGAGCATGCCAGGAGCAGCACCAGGCGTACCTAAAAATGAGGTGCCAACCTGGTGAAGCTACAACTCAGGATTACATGCATGCTAAACAGCGGAAGCAACATGCTGTAGACACAGCTAAGCGATTCCACAACCAACGGATCAGATCAAAGCTCTGCAGTCCTGCCACATCCAGTCGGGAATGGTGGTGGACAATTAAACAACTAACTGGAGGAGGAGACTCTGTAAACATCCCAGCACGGGAGTGCAAAAGACAAGGCTGAAGTGTTTGCAACCATCTTCAGCCAGAAGTGCCGAGTGGACGATCCATCTCGGCCTCCTCCCGATATCCTCACCATCACAGAAACCAGTCTTCAGCCAATTCGATTCACTCCATGTGATATCAAGAAACGGCTGAGTGCACTGGATACAGCAAAGGCTATGGGCCCCGACAGCATCCCGGCTGTAGTGCTGAAGACTTGTGCTCCAGAACTAGCCGCGCCTCTAGCCAAACTATTCCAGTACAGCCACAACACTGGCATCCACCCGACAATGTGGAAAATTGCCCAGGTATGTCCTGTCCACAAAAAGCAGGACAAATCCAATCCGGCCAATTACCGCCCCATCAGTCTGTTCTCAATCATCAGCAAAGTGATGGAAGGCGTCATCGACAGTGCTATCAAGCGGCACTTACTCACCAATAACCTGCTCACCGATGCTCAGTTTGGGTTCTACGAGGACCACTCGGCTTCAGACCTCATTATAGCCTTGGTCCAAACATGGACAAAAGAGCTGAATTCCAGAGGTGAGGTGAGTGTGACTGCCCTTGACATCAAGGCAGCTTTTGACCAAGTGTGGCACCAAGGAGCCCGAGTAAAATTGAAGTCAATGGGAATCGGGGAAAACTCTCCAGTGGCTGGAGTCATACCTAGCACAAAGGAAGATGGTAGTAGTTGTTGGAGGCCAATCATCTCCAACAAGAGAGAGTCTAACCACCTCCCCTTGACATTCAACGGCATTACCATCGCCGAATCCCCCACCATCAACATCCTGGGGGTCACCATTGACCAGAAACTTAACTGAACCAGTCACATAAATACTGTGGCTACAAGAGCAGGTCAGAGGCTGGGTATTCTGCGGCGAGTGACTCACCTCCTGACTCCCCAAAGCCTTTCCACCATCTACAAGGCACAAGTCAGGAGTGTGATGGAATACTCTCCACTTGCCTGGATGAGTGCAGCTCCAACAACACTCAAGAAGCTCGCAACCATCCAGGACAAAGCAGCCCGCTTGATTAGCACCCCATCCACCACCCTAAACATTCACTTCCTTCACCACCGGTGCACTGTGGCTGCAGTGTGTACCATCCACTGGATGCACTGCAGCAACTCGCCAAGGCTTCTTCGACAGCACCTCCCAAACCCACGACCTCTACCACCTAGAAGGACAAGAGCAGCAGGCACATGGGAACAACACCACCTGCACGTTCCCCTCCAAGTCACACACCATCCCGACTTGGAAATATATCGCCGTTCCTTCATCGTCACTGGGTCAAAATCCTGGAACTCCCTTCCTAACAGCACTGTGGGAGAACCTTCACCACACGGACTGCAGCGGTTCAAGAAGGCGGCTCACCACCACCTTCTCAAGGGCAATTAGAGATGGGCAATAAATGCCGGCCTCGCCAGCGATGCCCACATCCCATGAATGAATAAAAAAAAGTTGATTGAGACCAGTAAGGATTCATCATTAGTGTCAGTTTGATCAGTAGAGAGGAGTTGAAACTATTGCTGATGGTGAATATTCAAATCTCAAAGAATGGTGAAATCAGCAGTGTTGATAGATTCAATTTTTCTCGACAAAAACTCAATGTTCTAGTGAGTTATCAAGGTTAAGAGAGCGATAGAGTCAGCAGTGGGGGGAGGGGGAGAGAGAGAAACAATTTTACCCAGAGGAGGTCAAAATCAGTTGATTCAAAGAAGCTAAAAAGTGGGCAACCAGGGCATCAGTGTGAACTTAAGCAAAAGGGGGGCATAACTTTAAAATTAGAGCTGGGCTGTTCAGAGGTGATGTCAGGAAGCACTTCTTCACACAAAGGGGAGTGGAAATCTGGAACTCTCTCTCAAAAAAGCTGTTGAGGCTGGGGGTCAACTGAAAATTTCAAAACTGAGATTGATAGATTTTTGTTGGCTAAGGGTATTAAGGGCCATGGAAACAAGGCAGGTAGATGGAGTTAAGATACAGATCAGCCAAGATCTAACTGAATGACGGAACAGGCTCGAGGGGCTGAATGGCCTCCTCCTGTTCCTATGTTCCGATAACCAACACCACCAGAAACAAATTAACTGGTCATCCATCTCATTGCTGTTTGTGGGATCTTGCTGTGTGCAAATTAGTTGATACATTTGCCCAAATAACAACAGCCTTCAAAAGCACTTCATTGGCTGTGAATCACTTTGGGACGTCCTGAGGACGTGAGAGGCGCCATATAAATGCGAGTCGTTCTTTAATGCTTTCCAGTTCTTGTGCTGCCTTAGAAAAGTATTGTAAACAATTTTACAACACCAAGTTATAGTCCAACAAATTTATTTTAAATTCCACAAGCTTTCGGAGGCTTCCTCCTTCCTCAGGTGAACGGTGATTTCCACACCGTTCACCTGAGGAAGGAGGAAGCCTCCGAAAGCTTGTGGAATTTAAAATAAATTTGTTGGACTATAACTTGGTGTTGTAAAATTGTTTACAATTGTCAACCCCAGTCCATCACCGGCATCTCCACATCATTAGAAAAGTATGAGTAATGTTCTGAACTATGGACTTTGAATGTTGTAAGGACAGCCTGTAATCAGAATGCGGCTAGAAAGTTTCATTCTTTAGACTTTAAGGTCATAGTGCTCCCCAACTGCAGTTGTAAAACATGAGGATTTATGATCTCCAAAAAAAACTGCTGTCTCTGGGAAAATAACCGACTCTGGGAGCCATTCAGAGAACACAACAGATCACAAACCCAAGAGAGAGTGAGTATTGGTGTCAAACAGGAGAAAACATGAAGCAGGGCAGGCAGAACCTGATTGTCTTATTGTTTGGGCTGATTTCCAATCAGGAAATCACATAACCACACAGCAAATACCACCCTCTAACCTCACCCACCCACTTCACCCATCACGTCTCTCATTATAACACCAACTTGCATTTATATAGCGCCTTTAACATAGTAAAACGTCCCAAGGCGCGTCACAGGAGCGTTAACAAACAAAATCTGACATTGAGCCTCGTAAGGAGATATTAGAAGAGGAAGAGGTAAGTTTTAAGAAGCGTCTTAAGAAAGGTAGAGAGGTTTAGGGAGGGAATTCCAGAGCTTAGGGCGTAGGCAGCTGAAGGCACGGCCGCCAATGGTGGAGCGAAGAAAATCGGGGCTGCGCAAGAGGCCAGAATTGGAGGAGCGCAGAGATCTCGGAGGGTTGTAGGGATGGAGGAGGTTACAGAGAGAGGGAGGGGGGGGGCGAGGCCGTGGAGGGATTTGAACACCAGGATGAGAATTTTAAAATCGAGGCGTTGCCGGACCAGGAGGCAATGCTTATCCTTAACGCTTTTCAACTTTGTTTTGTTTTTCAATTCAAATTCTGCCCTCCTCCGTTTGTTTTGAAGATAACCTGAAGTGGCACATTTAGCTGTTAAATGAAGTACAGTAAATACAAGGCTGTCCCACAAAAACATCCTGTACGTCTACCACTACTTTAAAAATCTCTGTACAAATGCGCGCAGACTGCCACCTTCTGGCTGTACTTTGTAAGAAAATCCAATACCTCACATTGCTGACAGTGGGTGTAACCCACAATATATTATCAGGCCGGTGATTTACTGTGACTCAATAAGTCAAATTGTGTTTTTATTACTGAAGCCTTAGTGATATTTTTGGGCTTGAATTCCGGAATTATGTCCGTGTTGGTGTGGAAATTAATTGTGGCCTTGACTAATATTTACAGTTTGTTTAACTATTTAGTTAATTTTATCCCTTACAGTTTTTTTTAAAGCCCTGGATACAGAGGAATATGGTGGAGAAGACATTTAAGGTTGTCCGTAAGTAGTGATGTGGGGAGTTGGGGAGGCTGTGTGGGCTGGTAGTGATTGTAGAGTGGGCCTGGGGTTTGGGAACAAGCGTCATGGGGTGTGGGAGCATTGGGGTCGGGGGGGAGGGGCATTGCAGCATTGGTTGACCTTTTGGTCTCCTGTCCTAATATCTCATGTGGCTCGGTATCAAATTTTGTCCGATTACGCTCCTGTGAAGTGCCTTTGGACATTTTACTACCTTAAAGGGGCTTTATTAATACAAGTTGTTGTATGGGAGGAGTTGGAGAAAGTTCTTGTCATGGAGGGAGTGCAACGAAGGTTTACCAGACCGATTCCTGGGATGGCAGGACTGACATATGAGGAGAGATTGGGTCGACTAGGCCTATATTCACTAGAGTTTAGAAGAATGAGAGGGGATCACATCGAAACATATAAAATTCTAACAGGACTAGACAGACTAGATGCAGGGAGGATGTTCCCGATGGCTGGGGAGTCCAGAACCAGGGGTCACAGTCTCAGGATACGGGGTATGCCATTTAGAACCGAGATGAGGAGAAATATCTTCACTCAGAGGGTGGTGAACCTGTGGAATTCTCTACCACAGAAGGCAGCGGAGGCCAAGTCATTAGATGTATTCAAGAAGGAGATAGATATATTTCTTAATGCTAAAGGGATCAAGGGACATGGGGGATAAAGCGGGAACAGGGTACTGAGTTAGACCAGCAGCCATGATCGTTTTGAATGGCGGAGCAGGCCCGAAGGGCCGAATGGCCTACTCTTGCTCCTATTTTTTATGTTTCTATGTTTCCCCCGGGGTGTTGGGAGGAAGATGGCGAGTCTGGTAGTGATGGAAGGGTGAACTTGGGGTGCAACACTAGAATGGCAGTGGGCGTGTGGGAGCTTGGGGGAGGGGATTTTGAGGTGCTGCTGATAACCGTACAGATTTTTCTGTGGAATGGGGAGGGTGAGGGGGAATATAGCTGCTCAAGGTGGGGGATGTGAGTGGGGAAGGATTGGCAGGATGCAGTGGGGAATGGTCAGGGTGATCTTTTAAGTGGGTTACAGGTAATTCCAGTGATCCGTCCTCTCTCGTGTTATTATTTCCTCCCCTTCCCTTGTTCTGATTCTATTGAAATAGATGTTCATTTTTTCAGTTCTTTGCACATTTGCTGACTGACCTGCTGCGTGCTTCTGGCATTTTCTGATTTTGCTCCAGAAATGTCACTCCTCTCTTTGGCTTACAGAATTGAAAAAGATCCATCTACTGCCCTGAAAACCATTCAGCTCAGCTCACTCCGAACCTGGTGATTTTCTCTGCCAGTGCAAGTCGCTCAATACTTTGTGTCCAGTTGATCACCTGTGTGTGAGGGAGTGTGTGAGGGAGTGTGTGAGGGAGTGTGTGAGGGAGTGTGGTAACAGCCTGTGTGGGGTTATCTGTATGAGGTGTGTGTGAGAGTGTGTTTATGGGTGTGTCTGTATGAAAGCCAGAAGTGTCGAGTGGATGATCCCAAAGCCTTTCCCACCATCTACAAGGCACAAGTCAGGAGTGTGATGGAATACTCTCCACTTGCCTGGATGAGTGCAGCTCCAACAACACTCAAGAAGCTCGACACTATCCAGGACAAAGCAGCCCGCTTGATTGGCACCCCATCCACCACCCTAAACATTCACTCCCTTCACCACCGGCGCACTGTGGCTGCAGTGTGTACCATCCACAGGATGCACTGCAGCAACTCGCCAAGGTGACGCCCACATCCCATGAACAAATAAAAAAAACCACCAACACCATCACACGAACACACAGACGGGCTGTCACGCACACCCTCACACACCGATACATAATTTTTTTTTTATTTGTTCATGGGATGTGGGCATCACTGGCGAGGCCAGCATTTATTGCCCATCCTTAATTGCCCTTGAGAAGGTGGTGGTGAGCCGCCTTCTTGAACCGCTGCAGTCCGTGTGGTGAAGGTTCTCCCACAGTGCTGTTAGGAAGGGAGTTCCAGGATTTTGACCCAGCGACGATGAAGGAACGGCCGATATATTTCCAAGTCGGGATGGTGTGTGACTTGGAGGGGAACGTGCAGGTGGTGTTGTTCCCATGTGCCTGCTGCCCTTGTCCTTCTAGGTGGTAGAGGTCGTGGGTTTGGGAGGTGCTGTCGAAGAAGCCTTGGCGAGTTGCTCCAGTGCATCCTGTGGATGGTCCACACTGCAGCCACTGTGCGTCGGTGGTGAAGGGAGTGAATGTTTAGGTTGGTGGATGGGGTGCCAATCAAGCGGGCTGCTTAGTGTGAGGGTCTGTGTGTGGGTGGGTTAGTGCGAGGGTGTGTGTGTCTGTGGGTTAGTGAGGGTATGTGGGTGGGTTAGTGTAAGAGTCGGTGTGTGGGTGGGTTAGTGTAAGAGTCGGTGTGTGGGTGGGTTAGTGTGAGGGTGTGTGGGTGGGTTAGTGTGAAGGTTGGTCTGAGTGGGTTAGTGTGCTGGTCTGTGGGTGTGGGGGGGGGGGTTAGTGTGAGGGTCAGTGGGTGAGTGGGTTAGTGTGAGGGTGTGTGGGTGGATTAGTGTGAGGGGTTGTTGGTGGGTTAGTGTGAGGGTTGGTGTGTGGGTGGGTTAGTGTGCTGGTCTGTGTGTGTGGGGTGGTTAGTGGGTTAGTGTGAGGGTTGGTGTGTGGGTGGGTTAGTGTGCTGGTCTGTGTGTGTGGGGTGGTTAGTGGGTTAGTGTGAGGGTTGGTGTGTGGGTGGGTGGGTTGGTGTGTGGGTTAGTGTGAGGTGGGTGGGTGGGTTGGTGTGAGGTGGGTGGGTGGGTTGGTGTGTGGGTGGGTGGGTGGGTTGGTGTGTGGGTGGGTGGGTTGGTGGGTTAATGTGAGTGAGGGTCTGTGGGTGGGTTTGTGTTGTGGGGGCGGTCCCTTTAAACATAAACACGTGATGCAGAATATTCGACGACGCGCTGTAAGTGCGCCACCTGATTGGTTTTTACCTTCTGGATGCCACGTGATGTTCCCTGAGTAGCCAATGGGAGAGCGGCAGTGGGCGGGGCGGGGCGATGGCGCGGCGCTTCCGCCTCCGTGTTGGCGGGCGCGCGCTCGATACATTGTCTCCGCTGGGTGTGTGAAGAAGAAACAATGTTTCCTCAGCTGGTTACAGTGAGCGGTCCCAGCGCACCGCATGGGCTCGGCATTGACAGGTCGGGTCTGCAGCAATGAAGGAATGATCTTTGTTTTATTGAATCTTTACAGCACGGAAGGAGGCCGTTCGGCCCACCGTGCCTGTGCCGGCTCTCTCATTAGTCCCACTCCCCTGCTTTGTCCCCATAAGTATCAGCCCTGGCTCAGTGGGAGCGCTGTCACCTCCTGAGTTGGAAGGTTTAGGTTCAGTCCTACTCCATGTCTCACATTCCCAGTGTCGTACTGAGGGAGTGCCGCACTGTCAGAGGGGTCGTCTTTTTGGATGAGATGTTAAACCGAGGTCCCGTGAACCTAAAAGATTCCACGGCTACTATTTCGAGGAAGAGCAAGGCAGTTCTTCCCAGTGTCCTGGCCAATATTTATTCTTCAACCAACATCACTAAACCAGATTATCTGGTCATTATGTGGGACCTTGCTGTGTGCAAATTGGCTGCTGCATTTCGCACATTACAACAGCACAGAACAAGTCAATGAAAGAGCGACCGTGGACAGTCCGAAACACAATCCCAGGGTTCATGTCTCTGCCTTAAAGAGGTGTGAAGGATCGTCACAAACGATAGAGGCCTGATGATGATGATGAAGAAATATATCTTAGTTATTGAAGGTATTTTTTGGGTGGTTAAATGTAACCGGTAAACACAAGATCAGGCCTCAGTTGCAAAAGGTAATGGAATTGAGAGCAGTGTGCGTCATGGGCAAGAAGTTCAGGCTGTGTTGTGGATAATGTTTGAAAGAAAGACTTGCATTTATATAGTGCCTTTCATGACCTCAGGATGTCCCAAAGTGCTTTACAGCCAATGAAGTACTTCAGAAGTGTCGTCACTGTTGAAATGCAGCAGCCAATTTGCGCACAGCAAGCTCCCACAAACAGCAATGTGATAATGGTTTAGTGATGTTGGTTGAGGGATAAATATTGGCCAGGACACCCAGAGAACTCCCATGCTTTTCTTCAAAATAGTGCCATGCAAAAAATGCAATATCTTCGAAAGTTTCCACCACAATGGTCATTTCCAGCCATGTATAAGGAGTGTGGATCCACTCCCACCCCAGAGAAACGGAGCCTGCAGTAAAACAAATTCGGAACGAGCGGCCACATCTATTAAAATCTAATGCCTATGATTTTAGAATGAGGCAGATCTTTCTCTTCTTCACAATTACATTGTTTTCTTGTCAAGTACACTGTAGGTTTAATTTGTCTTCCAGCCAGGAGGGTGGAATAATCTGGTAGCATCATTACCCATCTGGCAGCAGGCACTACGCTGAACTATGTGACCAGATCTTTCTTTGCTTCGAAGTGTTATTCCATAAAGTGCCTTGGACAAGAACTCACTTTGTTGAGGTAAGCAGATCTGCACAACTGACGGGGTTGGGCCTGATGTTGCTTATTTTTTTTTTATTCGTTCACGGGATGTGGGCGTCGCTGGCGAGGCCAGCATTTATTGCCCATCCCCAATTGTTCTTGAGAAGGTGGTGGTGAGCCGCCTTGAACCGCTGCAGTCCGTGTGGTGAAGGTTTTCCTACGGTGCTGTTAGGGAGGGATTTCCAGGATTTTGACCCAGTGATGATGAAGGAACGGCGATATATTTCCAGGCCGGGATGATGTGTGACTTGGAGGGGAACGTGCAGGTGGTGTTGTTCACATGTACCTGCTGCTCTTGTCCTTTTAGGTGGTAGAACCTTGTGCTTGGACCTGGTCCTGTATAATGAGCCAGGATTAATTAATAATGTCCTAGTTAAGGATCCCCTTGGAATGAATGACCATAACATGGTTACATTCCATATCGAATTAGAGGGTGAGAAGGTTGGTTCTCAAACAAGCGTACTGAGCTTGAATAAAGGAGACTATGATGGTATGAGGGTGGAATTGATTAAAGTGGACTGGGAAAATAGATTAAAGGGTAAGACGGTACATGAGCAGTGGTGTCATTTAGGGAGTTATTTTACAACTTTCAAAACAAATATATTCCACTGAGGAAAAAAGGGTGTAAAAGAAATGACAGCCATCTGTGGCTAAGTAAAGAAATTAAGGATAATATCCGACTAAAAACAAGGACATATATGATAGCCAAACTTAGTGGGAGGATAGAAGATTGGGAAGTCTTCAAAAGACAGCAAAAAGTAACTAAAGGATTGATTAAGAAAGGGAAGACAGATTATGAAAATAAATTAGCAAAAAATATAAAAACAGATAGCAAGAGTTTATATCGTTATATAAAAAGAAAAAGGGTGGCTAAGGCAAACGTAGGTCCCTTAGAGGATGAGACCGGGAAATTAATGGTGGGAAACAGGGAGATGGCAAAAATGCTGAACAAATATTTTGTTTCAGTCTTTACGGTAGAGGACTCTAAGAATATCCCAACACTGGATAAACAGGGGGCTCTGGGGGGGGGGAGGAGCTAAATACGATTAAAATCACTAAGGAATTGGTACTCAGTAAATTAATGGGACTCAAGGCGGATAAATCCCCTGGACCTGATGGCTTCCATCCTAGGGTCTTGAGGGAAGTGGCAGTAGGGATTGTGGATGCTTTGGTAATTTTCCAAAATTCTAGATTCCCTTCCCTCAGACTAGCACTCTCTGTTCTGAGATTCACAGATGGATTGAATGTATGTTCCCCCATGCTACCAAATTCTGTCTTACTGCATGAATCAGAGGCTTCCAGATTAAAGCAACCAGTATATTTATTTTGTAAATAAACAGTAAAATATTAGAAATATAATGCATATAAATGTGTGTGCAGTCAGAAAGTCTGCAATGGGTTAATTACCCTTCGTAGGACGAGCCTCTGATTGTGTCAAGTATTCCTAGACTTGTTGAACAAATTTTTGTTTCTGTAAAGTGAATTTTGCCTGTTATCAGCTACACAAGCACTCTATGATTTTGCCCCTCAGGCAGGAGGTGTTGCTGGGCCTCTTGTTCCGACCAGCAGCTCCTGCAACAGCTCTTGACTATTTACCTGTCCAGCTTTTTGACCTTTAGGCGTTGTAACCAGCGCTTTTGTTAAGCACTTGGCATTGGGAAACTCAACGATACTTAGCCGTTCTATCCAATGAACAGCGAGTGCTTTGCCTGAGTGGAAGAAACTACTTTTTTTTTGTGCTCAAAGGAGCAATGCTGCTGGTTGATTAAAGGAAACAAACCAATTGAATCTTTTGATCAAAGACACAATCTGATCTTTTAAGTAAATGGAACCACCAGCTCAAATGTTGCCGTGGTGATGAATGATTTGGTTCCTCGGCCTAGCAGACTGGGCACTGAAGCTTGTAACGGTTGAACTCTGAAGCAAGCCTCCCACTTTGCTGCATTTGATTCCAATTTTCTTTTTCAATTTTAACTCACCTTTGCGAACTTTACCAAGACACTGGTGTAAGTTTTTGAATTCTCATTTATTAGTGGAACATAAACAAACTTTGTTTATAAAGTTATTTTTGTTGGTCACGTGAATTCTGAGGTGGGGTGGGGGGGGGAGAAAATCATCCTGTAAACACGACAGTTAAATGTATGAATTAAAGTATTTCTATACCTGGAATTTGAACGGTGAAGATTTCTCATTTATATTTTACAATAATCTGGATTGGTCTGGCTGGTTTAATAGCATTGTGATTTTTCTGCATTTTAATATTTGAGAGTTTCTGAAGTTTTATAAATTTGAAGACAGTGTAAGTTTATTCTTCTCTCAGGGCCGTGAAACAAGAACTGATTCAATTCACGTTTATACAAGTGGAAGTGCAGACGGGAGACATTTTCAACACTGGCTGACCAATCCTTCGGCTGTGAGAATGAAGCTGGTTTCACTGGGAATACAGCAAAATGCTTTCGCCTACTCCATGACAACACTGGGATCTGGGTTAATGAACAACCTGTTCAGCTTCTATTATGTGAAGCTCTTTCTGAATCGGTACAAAATTTCTGAAGGAGTGTTCCACCAGGCACAAGTGAGTTCAACGTTTTCCGACATGTCCCCACTTTAAAAATTGTTGTGTTGTGGGGCATTGCAGTGTTGCAGGTGGAATCATAGAACGGTTAAAGCACAGAAGGAGGCCATTCGGCCCATTGAGCCCATGCCGGCTTTTTGTAAGAGCGATCCAGTTAGTCCCATTTCCCCGCTCTTTCCCTGAAGCCCAACATTTTTCTCCCCTTCAAGTAGTTATTCAATTCCCTTTTGAAAGTTACTATTGAATTTGCTTCCACCGCCCTTTCAGGCAGTGCATTCCAGATCATAACTACTTATCATAGAATCATAGAAGTTACAACATGGAAACAGGCCCTTCGGCCCAACATGTCCATGTCGCCCAGTTTATACCACTAAGCTAGTCCCAATTGCCTGCACTTGGCCCATATCCCTCTATACCCATCTTACCCATGTAACTGTCCAAATGCTTTTTAAAAGACAAAATTGTACCCACCTCTACTACTGCCTCTGGCAGCTCATTCCAGACACTCACCACCCTTTGAGTGGAAAAAATTGCCACTCTGGACCCTTTTGTATCTCTCCCCTCTCATCTTAAATCTATGCCCCGTCGTTATAGACTCACCTATCTTTGGGAAAAGATTTTGACTATCTACCTTATCTAAGCCCCTCATTATTTTATAGACTTCTATAAGATCGCCCCTTAACCTCCTACTCTCCAGGGAAAAAAGTCTCAGTCTATCCAACCTCTCCCTATAAGTCAAACCATCAAGTCCCGGTAGCATCCTAGTAAATCTTTTCTGCACTCTTTCTAGTTTAATAATATCCTTTCTATAGTAGGGTGACCAGAACTGTACACAGTATTCCAAGTGTGGACTTACTAATGTCTTGTACAACTTCAACAAGACATCCCAACTCCCGTATTCAATGTTCTGACCAATGAAACCAAGCATGCCGAATGCCTTCTTCACCACCCTATCCACCTGTGACTCCACTTTCAAGGAGCTATGAACCTGTACTCCTAGATCTCTTTGTTCTATAACTCTCCCCAACACCATACCATTAACGGAGTAGGTCCTGGCCCGATTCGATCTACCAAAATGCATCACCTCTAAATTAAACTCCATCTGCCATTCATCGGCCCACTGGCCCAAATTATCAAGATCCCGTTGCAATCCTAGATAACCTTCTTCACTCTCCACAATGCCACCAATCTTGGTGTCATCTGCAAACTTACTAACCATGCCTCCTAAATTATCATTCAAATCATTAATATAAATAACAAATAACAGCGGACCCAGCACCGATCCCTGAGGCACACCGCTGGTCACAGGCCTCCAGTTTGAAAAACAACCCTCTACAACCACCCTCTGTCTTCTGTCGTCAAGCCAATGTTGTATCCAATTGGCTACCTCACCTTGGATCCCGTGAGATTTAACCTTATGTAACAACCTACCATGCGGTACCTTGTCAAAGGCTTTGCTGAAGTCCATGTAGACCATGTCTACTGCACAGCCCTCATCTATCTTCTTGGTTACCCCTTTAAAAAACTCAATCAAATTCGTGAGACATGATTTTCCTCTCACAAAACCATGCTGACTGTTCCTAATCAGTCCCTGCCTCTCCAAATGCCTGTAGATCCTGTCTCTCAGAATACCCTCTAACAACTTACCCACTACAGATGTCAGGCTCACCGGTCTGTAGTTCCCAGGCTTTTCCCTGCCGCCCTTCTTAAACAAAGGCACAACATTTGCTACCCTCCAATCTTCAGGCACCTCACCTGTAGCTGTCGATGATTCAAATATCTCTGCTAGGGGACCCGCAATTTCCTCCCTAACCTCCCATAACGTCCTGGGATACATTTCATCAGGTCCCGGAGGTTTATCTACCTTGATGCGCGTTAAGACTTCCAGCACCTCCCTCTCTGTAATATGTACACTCCTCAAGACATCACTATTTATTTCCCCAAGTTCCCTAACATCCATGGCTTTCTCAACCGTAAATACCGATGTGAAATATTCATTCAGGATCTCACCCATCTCTTGTGGTTCCGCACATAGATGACCTTGTTGATCCTTAAGAGGCCCTACTCTCTCCCTAGTTACTCTTTTGCCCTTTATGTATTTGTAGAAGCTCTTTGGATTCTCCTTTGCCTTATCTGCCAAAGCAATCTCATGTCCCCTTTTTGCCCTCCTGATTTCTCTCTTAACTCTACTCCGGCAATCTCTATACTCTTCAAGGGATCCACTTGATCCCAGCTGTCTATGCATGTCATGTGCCTCCTTCTTCTTTTTGACTAGGGCCACAATCTCCTGAGTCATCCAAGGTTCCCTACTTCTACCAGCCTTGCCCTTCACTTTATAAGGAATGTGCTTACCCTGAACCCTGGTTAACACACTTTTGAAAGCCTCCCACTTACCAGACGTCCCTTTGCCTGCCAACAGACTCTCCCAATCAACTTCTGAAAGTTCCTGTCCAATACCATCAAAATTGGCCTTTCCCCAATTTAGAATTTTAACTTTTGGGCCAGACCTATCATTCTCCATAGCTATCTTAAAACTAATGGAATTATGATCACTGGTCGAAAAGTGATCCCTCACTAACACTTCTGTCACCTGCCCTTCCTTATTTCCCAAGAGGAGGTCAAGTTTTGCCCCCTCTCTAGTCGGGCCATCCACATACTGAATGAGAAATTCCTCCTGAATACACTCAACAAATTTCTCTCCATCCAAGCCCCTAATGCTATGGCTGTCCCAGTCAATGTTGGGAAAGTTAAAGTCCCCTACTATTACCACCCTATTTTTCTCGCAGCTGTCTGTAATCTCCTTACATATTTGCTCCTCAATTTCCCGTTGACTATTTGGGGGTCTGTAGTACAATCCTATCAAAGTGATCTCTCCCTTCTTATTCTTCAGTTCTACCCATATAGACTCAGTGGGCGAACCCTCGGATATATCCCCTCTCACTACTGCCGTGATGTTCTCCCTAATCAAGAACGCAACTCCCCCTCCTCTCTTACCTCCTGCTCTATCTTTCCTATAGCATCTGTACCCTGGAACATTGAGCTGCCAGTCCTGCCCCTCCCTTAGCCATGTTTCAGTAATAGCTTTAACATCCCAGTCCCATGTACCCATCCATGCCCTGAGTTCATCTGCCTTGCCCATCAGACTTCTTGCATTGAAATAAATGCAGTTTAATCTAGACTTCCCTTGGTCTTTGCCCTGCTTTCTCAGACCATCTGTCCGGTCATGTTCTGTACACTCTCCCTTACTGCCTTTTGTTTCTGTCACCACTTTACTTCCCACTGACTTCCTGCATCGGTTCCCATCCCCCTGCCACATTAGTTTAAACCCTCCGCAACAGCACTGGCAAACACTCCCCCTAGGACATTGGTTCCAGTCCTGCCCAGATGCAGACCGTCCAATTTGTACTGGTCCCACCTCCCCCAGAATCGGTTCCAATGGCCCAGGAATTTGAATCCCTCCCTCTTGCACCATCTCTCAAGCCACGTATTCATCCTAGCTATCCTGTCATTCCTACTCTGACTAGCCCGTGGCACTGGTAGCAATCCTGAGATTACTACCTTTGAGGTCCTACTCTTTAGTTTAACTCCTAACTCCCTAAATTCAGCTTGTAGGACCTCATCCTGTTTTTTACCTATATCGTTGGTGCCTATATGCACCACGACAACTGGCTGTTCACCCTCCCCCTCCAGAATGTCCTGCAGCCGCTCCGAGACATCCCTGACCCTTGCACCAGGGAGGCAACATACCATCCTGGAGTCTCGGTTGCGTCCGCAGAAACGCCTGTCTATTCCCCTTACAATCGAGTCCCCTATCACTACAGCTCTGCCACTCTTTTTCCTGCCCTCCTGTGCAGCAGAGCCAGCCACGGTGCCATGAACCTGGCCACTGCCACCTTCCCCTGGTGAGCCATCTCCCCCAACAATATCCAAAACGGTATACCTGTTTTGGAGGGAGATGACCGCAGGGGACCCCTGCACTGCCTTCCTACCCTTCCTCTATCTGTTGGTCACCCATTCACTATCTCCCTCAGTAATTTTTATCTGTGGTGTGACCAACTCACTGAACGTGCTATCCACGACTTTCTCAGCATCGCGGATGCTCCAAAGTGAGTCCATCCGCAGCTCCAGAGCCGTCAAGCGGTCAAACAGTAGCTACAGCTGGACACACTTCCTGCAGGTGAAGGAATCAGGGACACAGGAAGGATCCCTGAATTCCCACATCCCACAAGAGGAACATGACACGGCCCTGGGATCTCCTGCCATGACTTAACCCTTAAGTTAGCTTAACAACAACTACAATGTCAAGAGAATAAAAAAGGAAAGAAAAACTACTTACCACTCCCTTTAAGGAGTTTACTCCTTTAAATTATTCTTAATTTAGAGAATGTTAACTACACTAAGGACCTTGATTCACTAAAAAAAAACGCTACTTGCTATAAGACCTGCAGACCTTACCTTTCTTTTTATTTTAGTTGCTGTATAAAAGTAGAAATACTCACCTGAACCTACTCACCAATCAGGTTCCTCCCATGTGTCGCGTCCCTTTCTGATTCCTGACGTCACTTCGAACTCCGTTGCAGCTCCCTCTGAAATCCCGCCTTTTTATGGGACGCTCCCTCTGCTCCGATCCACTCCTCTCAGCTGTTTAAAAAAGTTTTTCCTCATGTCGCCTTTGGTTCTTTTGCCAATCACCTTAAATCTGTGTCCTCTGGTTCTTGACCCTTCTGATGGGAACAGTTGTTGACATTTCAATGCACCTTCTGTCAGTCGTTGTATGCTGGTTTGTGGTGGTCGTTTCCTCAGCACTAAGTTCCCTCCGAGACATTTAATCGGTTGGAGGTACTGAATGGAGGCAAGGCTCTTCACAGGGAGGGGAAACCACTGGGTCAGTCTCCCTGTGTCATTCATCGAATCGTGCAGCACAAAAGGAGGCCATTCGGCCCATTGTGCCTGTGCCGGCTCTTTGAAAGAGCTATCCAATTAGTCCCGCTCCCCTGCTCTTTCCCCATAGCCCTGCAGTTTTCTTCCCTTCAAGTAGTTATTCAATTCCCTTTTGAAAGTTACTATTGAATTTGCTTCCTTCGCCCTTGCAGGCAGTGCGTTCCAGATCATAACAACTCGCTGCGTAATTTTTTTTTTCCCTCATGTCGCCTTTGGATCTTTTGCCAATTACCTTAAATCCGTATCCTCTGATTACTGACCCTTCTGCCACTGGAAACAGAGTAAATTAGGAGAAACTATCACTTGGTTCCGGAATGGCATTGGCGAGGGCCTATGAGAGATTTGCTAATTGCCCACTTACCCAAGGAATTATGCATTTTCCATCATTACAGCTGTGTGGTTTGTACAGATGATTAGATTATAATCAGAATGACTGCGTTGTGATATTCCTGTGCTGTAGTTGAATGGGTCCAAGCACTTGGGGCCCATTATGCAGCGATTGGTGAGTGTTGGACAGTGGGCGTGTGTGGGTATGAGATGAGGTGATGAACAGTCTGGTCACACTCACTAGCATGACTCTCAAACACTTGTAATGATAGATGGGTTATAATCAGATATATCGTTCATGATTTAACTAAGTTTCATACTTGGGATTCCCAAGGCGGGGTGGGGGACGGGTTTGCTGAATTCTCAAGTGTTGGGGACAGTGTACCCCTTGTGTATCACTTGACTGCATCTCTGGTGTTCCATCTGCCAACTTGTTCCTCAAGACCAGGGATGGTAATGTCTAATAGGATTCATTAATAAATCATTAATAATTGCCCCCCCACCCCTCAATTTTCTCTCCTCCTCCAGAAGGTGCTGATTCACAGCTTGATGGAAAGCACCAGTCCTCTGCTTCCTCAGTATTTGAGAGTCTAGCCAGTGAGCGAGGGCAGACTGTTCATCACTGTGGAGCCCTGTCTGATAGCCACACATGCCCACTTCCCAACACCAATCGCTGGATAATGACCAAGCAGGAACTCTGACCGATTTCTGCCTTTCGCAGTGCCTTTGGGAGGAATGCATCAACACATCCCAACCTCATGGCATGACTGCTGGCACTAGGAGCAGTAAGGGGCTGGAGGCTGAGGTAACTTGTTTGGCCTCGGGTTCTTTGGGTGGTTAGTTAGCCTGGGAACGGAGACAAGAGGGGGAACCGTGGAAGGGGGATTTACATATGATCCTTGCCCCTCAATTTGTAGTTTTAAAGTGATTCCAAGAAAATTTTTTTTAGAGGAGACGACCAAAACTAGAGCGCTTTAAAACTATTTCAGACTAAATAATCTATCAATTAGAAGTTGTGCTATTTGTGAATGCTTCTATACACACTGATACAGGAGATCATAGTGTCTAAAGAGTCACTGATCTTTGTGAATGATACAGCACAGAAGGAGGCCATTCGGCCCATCATGCCTGTGCTGGCTCTTTGAAAGAGCTAGCCAATTAATCCCATTCCCCTGCTCTTTCCCCATAGCCCTGCAAATTTTTTCCCCTTCAAGTATTTATCCAATTCCCTTTTGAAAGTTGTTGTTAAATCCGTTTCCCCCGCCGTTTCAGGCAGAGCATTCCAGATGTTAATAACTCGTAGCTGGTAAAAGTATTTTACTTTTCATCTTAGGTGGTCTTCATGATATGGAACGCTTTCAACGATCCGCTTTTCGGCTACTTTCAAGATAACTCCAAGTACCCGTGCTGCGCCAAGCGGCGTCTCTCCATCCTGTACGGCGCTCCGTTTTACGCCATTGCCTTCCTGCTGCCGTGGTTCCCGTGGCGAGCCTATGAAGAAGGTGACTGGCTCTGCGGGCTGCACCTGATGGTCGCCTTGTGTGCCTACGATGGCATGTTGACGTTTGTTCTCTTGGCGCAGTGTGCGCTGTTTGCCGAGATTTCGACCAAGCACGAGAATCGGCTGCAGCTCATCAAATATAACCAAGTGGCCTCATTGGTTGGTTCCTCCAGTGTCCTTTTCTGTGGCCTCGTATCAAACAACATGGAAAACATTTTTAACTTCCAGGCGTTTACTCTCTGTATTGCCATGCTGGCTTTTGCCTGCATGTACTACACTGGCATGCACAGTGTCGGTATGTACGAGGAAGGGGAGAGATCGGAGAAGGACAGGGTGGAAAATGGCACCGATCTCTCCTGGACCTCCGTGTTCTACCTGACCAAACAAATCGTCTCTCAGAAGAACTTCCTGCTCTTCATAGTCATGAACTTTTTCCAGGTTTTCCACCTGGCATTTCTGAACAATTTCATGCTGATCTTTGCGGACCATCTGATTCCAAAGAATCTGCTCCCGGCATTTGTAAAGAGCATAATGTACGGAGCTGGATTCATCTGTCCTCAGGTAATCTACAGAAAATGTTTTGAGTGTGTGATCTCTTTTCTCCCCCCCCGCCCTTTCTCCCGAAGACAATGTTTCATACTGGGGTACGGTTTGTGGGGAATTACTTGTAGGAATGACTCACCCAATGGATGCTCTTCATGAATGGGTGTTGGCAAGCAATTTATCCATGGGAGGGAGGGAGGGGGCTTGCAGTTGACCCTGATCATGCCCAAACCCAATATCCACCATGGGTCAATGGGTAATGATCATGAGAGGGATTCCTGGATATTCTCTCTTCCCCCTTCCCCATCCTTCCTCAACCTGGACCTACTGAGGAAATTTGTGTTCCCAACGATATGCCAGCTGAGACCCCGCACCTTTCGATGCAGATATTCCTGGTCTGTATGATCTCCGCAACACACCATGTTCTTAATATACACAAAATACTTTAATACCACGCTGTTGCTGACTAACTTCCCTGTTGTTCCCTCTACTTTCACATACCTTGAACAAGAGTGGGTGAGGGTAAATGGGCCAGGGGGAAGCTGTGTTGCACTATAACAACAACTTGCATTTATACAGCACCTTTTAACATAGTAAAACATCCCAAGGCCCTTCATATGAGCGTTTATCAAACAAAACTTGACACCGAGCCACATAAGGAGATATTAGGACAGGTCAAAAAGGTAGGTTTTAAGGAGTGTCTTAAAGGAGCAGAGAGAGGTAGAGAGACGGTGAGGTTTAGGGAGGGAATTCCAGAGCTTAGGGCCCAGGCAGCTGAAGGCACGGCCGCCAATGGTAGAGGGCTGAAAATTGGGGGTGCGCAAGAGGCCAGAATTGGAGGAGCGCAGAGATCTTGGAGGGTTGTAGGGCTGGAGGAGATTACAGAGAGAGGGAGGGGGCGAGGCCATGGAGGGATTTTAGCACAAGGATGAGAATTTTAAAATCGAGGCGTTGCCGGACTGGGAGCCAAAGTAGGTCAGCGAGCACAGGGGGTGATGGGTGAACGGGACTTAGTGCGAGTTAGGATACAGGCAGCAGAGTTTTGGATGAGCTCAAGTTTACAGGGGGTACAAAGGGTGCATTAAGGTGAAGCCAGCAGGAGCAGGTGACTGGGAACTCGTTTACACCACACACGCCTTCACATTGCACAACATGATTTGAGCAACTGCTTTATTATCACTCAGATCTGCTCATTACTTTGCTCGTATTCGGTCAGTCAATGATGTCCCACCGCTCCATCCATGATGGAGAAAGTGGCTGAACCTCCTGTAGGCACCAACCAGTGCAGTGATTCCTGTTTGGTGCCGAGTTAGCTGGTTTCAATGGGGTAGCATTCGGATGTTGCATTTGGCCTTGGTGTCCTGGGCTGGAGAGAGGGAGTTTTCAGCCCCAGACCGCTGTCCAGTTTTGTTTCCCGGACAGTGACAGGATCGGATGCAACCGTGCTGTCTGTTGTTGAATAGCGACACTTGCTGGTTGGGCTCATGAAGACTGGCAAGAGCTAGTGTGGTAGGAGCACGTCTTGGGGGTGGGGGGGGGGGGAAGGAGTAGAAAGCAAGAGAAATAAACTGATAGTGATCATTTTCCCATCCCCCTCCCAGTACAGGTGTTAATTGCATAATAAGCATATAGATTTTAATTTTATATATTTAGCTATTTGGTTTGATGTAAACACAATCTTGTAATCCATTTTATGCATTTATTTATAACATTGCTTATGCACCATTTAAAAAGCTGGGCGCTCCCAGCTGTTCCGTAATGTGCTATATCCCAATATTAAACATGCTGTCCTTTTTGCCCTCCCAGCTTTTAATTCTCAGTAGCCAGTCACTGTTGAGGAAGTTTGGCTATTACAAAGTCATCCTGTTTGTCTTCTACTTGGAGCTGATAAGTGCAGCAGCCATGCTGGGCTTGGGCCCAAGTCATTACTATCTGCTGCCTCTCTTCCTTGTTGGAAACATGTAAGTGATGAGTTTCACATCTGTGTGTGTAAGTGTATGTATCTCATCTGCCTTATTGTCACTTCAAGTTACAGGACCATATACACGAATGGGTGGATCCAACTCAGCTCCAGGGTGGGGACATTTTACTGTTCCTGCTCATATTTCCTTATGGTTGCCTATAATGGAACTGAACTGAAATGGAATGCTTCACTCTGGTAACAGTGAGCAAGTACAGGGATGGAGCCAAACCTGGCAGGGAGCAAGCTGGCCAAAGGCTGGTCCATCCTGGGTTACTGTCTGGTATCCCTGGGTTAATGACGTCCCTCTGGGTTACCGTCTGGTGCCCCTCTGGTTAATCAGGCTCCCCTGGGTTACTATAGAGAATGCCTTAGGTACTCACAAAGTGAAGCTCCCTTTGCAGAGAGTCTGTGAAGACTCTACTTGGGCAAAGCTCCAGCTGGTGGCTGGGGAATGTGGAAATGCTCCCCAGCATGAACGGGAGAGGAGAAAATAGTGCCTTTCGGTTATATTTCAAGTATAAGACTGGAGTTGCATACAAAAAAAACATGGAATTATGCTTGTTTTAAGACAAACTTAGCACTGAAATGTAGTAAGACAGGATTTCAGGCATATGCGTTACCATCTGGGAGACAGTCCTAGTTGTAACTGTTGAAGTATTTGTGCCTTTTTGGTACGGATATTCTAATCTAATCCCCGTGTTTCCATTGTCTCTATCAGGGTGATGGTATCTGCCACATTCAGTCTCTTTAACCTGCCCCTGGCTGATATTATTGATGCTGACTTTCAGAACTATAAACGCAGGTAAGGATGAGAATCACTCACTGGTTTCATTGTATATATGGAAATGGTAAAAATTGTCCAGTGTTTATCTTTAATATTTTGATTCTTCTGAGTAAATTTAGTGTCTGGATTTCCATAGTACAGTGTATTGAGAGTTGAACTCTCTGACCCTATAGGTTCCTGTACCCCTGTGACACTCTGGTCTCTGAAAAACAGTCTATTCCTCTTAACGTAAAGTAGCTTAATTCACATTATTGGATAATTCAAATCTCTGTTGCTAGTCAGGCCTTTACAAATACAATCTGCTCTTAATTCAAAGTAGTTTAATTCAAATTATCTGATTGAATATTTTTAGCACTAAATTCCTATTTTACTGTGTTAATTACATTATTTATTTTGAATCATTGGATAATACGATTTTTTTTAAAAGGTCAGACTATGTATGCAGCATTTTGTTCTCCTTTTTGCTATCCAGTTCTTTAGACATGTAGCGATTGAGTGTGGAAAAAATAATCCTAATCGTTGTTCAGTGACCCCTTGCTGGAAAGTGTGGTTGTTGGGTGAGAATAGACTCAGGCTAAATTGTGATGCTCCCACAAGTCCCCCAAACAACAACCTACATTTATATAGTGTCTTTAATGTAGTAAAATGTCCCAAGGTGCTTCACATTCATCCCTCAATGATTTCAATTCATTTTTAACTTTTTTTTTGCATGTTTAATAGAATGAATTATGTTTTTTTTTTACACCTTAGCTTTCCACTGTCTTCTATGGTATTTGGTACAAATGCTTTGTTTACAAAACCAGCTCAGTCACTCGCTCCGATGCTGGTAGTGACTATTCTTAACCAGTTTGACTATGAAAAGCTGAAGGACAACTTAGTACTCCCAGAGCAGAGGTAAGATCAACAGAAACAGTTACCGTTATTACTGAAAGCTTTGTCCTCTGATGGTCTTAACTGTTAAAAAAGCAATTCTTTGAAATATCAGTTAGTTATTTTCTTCAAGATTGCTTCTGGCCTCTGGCATAATGAAAGAACCATTAACAAATTGGGGCAATTGTCCCCAAACTGTTCATTCTTATCAAACTAACTGTTATTTCATCTCTGTATTCTCTTGTACAGTTCTCATCAGTGCAACTTCCTCATTCTAATTTCTCTAACTCAGTGTCTTGCACTCCTGCCAGGGACAGTAGACTGATTTGAAACTTGCTCTACTCCACTCCCAATCTGACCCAAGCTGAACACACAGATGTTGAATGGTGGCTGTGATCTTAAAGGTTTGGACATTCCTGGTCCAGCACAGAAACACGCCTGGTTATTCAGTGAGTCACTAGGGGAGTTGCCTCCATAAGTTTGTGGGTTTATTACTGAGATCCTGCCCCCCTCTCCCCCACTTCCCATTAGCAGGTCTGGAATGACGAGTTCTGATTTGCACTCTAGTCCTGTACTTTGCGTGACTTGTTAGAATAGCTGACCTACATTGGTTCCCAGTCCCACCAACACCTTGATTTTTAAAATTCTCATCCTCGTGTTCAAATCCCTCCACGATCTCGCCTTCAATAGTTCTGTAACCTCTGCAATCCTCCAACTCCTGTCCATCCCCCACTTCCTTCTCCCCACCATTGACGGCCGTGCCTTTAGTCGTCTGGGCCCTAAGCTCTGGAATTCCCTCCCTAAACCTCTCCGCCCCTCTCCTTTAATTCCTATCTCTTTGACCAAGCTTTTGGTCACCTGACCTAACGTCTCCTCCTTTTGGCTGATTGTCAGTTTTTGTCCGATTACGCCATGGGATGTTTTACTATGTTAAAGGCGCTGTAGAAATGCAAGTTTTTGTTGTAGTTTGAGTGTTTTAAAACTGTCCTTGTCCTGTTTCTTTTACCTTGCAGTGCACTGCAGGAGCTGCACTGGGCCATGTTTTACCTGATCTGCCTGACTCCCATAATCATTGCGGTTCTGCAGATTCTGGCATGGACCCCGTTCTCCATCCGGAATAGCCACACTGATGCTGCAAAATACATGGAATCCTAAAGAGTAGCACTCCATCGTGACGAACCTTAATGGGAACGAATGAAGATTTTAAACCTCTTGAGTTAGTCTTTGATTTTGGGGATTATAATATTACGTGCTGTGGTGATTCAGAGTTGGTGACGTGGTAGAATTTTAAATTTTTAAAAAATTCTTTCTTGGGATGTGGGCGTCACTGGCGAGGCCGGCATTTATTGTCCATCCTAATTGCTCTTGAGAAGGTGGTGGTGAGCCGCCTTCTTGAGCCGCTGCAGTCCGTGTGGTGAAGGTTATTTCACACTGGTGGTAGGCAGGGAGTTCCAGGATTTTGACCCAGCGACGATGAAGGAACAGCGAAAAATTTCCAAGTCGGGATGGTGTGTGACTTGGAGGGAAACGTGCAGGTGGTGTTGTTCCTATGCACCTGCTGCCCTTGACCTTCTAGGTGGTAGAGGTCGCAGGTTTGGGAGGTGCTGTCGAAGAAGCCTTGGTGAGTTGCTGCAGTGCATCCTGTGGATGGTACACACTGCAGCCACGGTGTGCTGGTGGTGAAGGGAGTGAATGTTTAAGGTGGTGGATGGGCTGCTGATCATGTGGACTGCTTTGTCCTGGATGGTGTCGAGCTTCTTGAGTGTTGTTGGAGCTGCACTCATCCAGGCAAGAGACTATCCTGTACGCTGAAGAGCACAATCATAGTGAACAATGTTTTTACTGGTGCCTTCAACCGATTCTGACCAAACAGATGGTTTGGGAGTGACCATATGAAGGAGCTGAGCTCTGACTGAGGGGTTTTATGTAAGTTGGAAGGTGAGGCTGAGGAAAACCCATTCAGTCTGCCTTGTCATTTGGGTCCTTGTTAAGATATGGCACACAAGTTCCGTTTTGGCTCCAGCTTTCATGTGGTTTCTCTCTCGTTCTGATCCAGACCTTCTCCACACTCCTTCCGATTCTAAAAGCCATCTCTTGTTCCCCAATAAAATGTTAGTAGAACTCTCTAAGTTCAAACTTGACACACTGGTTATATATTCCTGTCCTGTGCCAAATGTGTAGTACTGTACTGCCCAATGTGTAGTACTGTACTGCCCAATGTGTATGATGCCTTCTTTAGTGTGTGAGGCTCCAGATGTGCTGGCTCCAACCTTCACTCAGCTTTTCAGTCCGTAAGATTTGTAATACCAGATCTCTTGCAGAAATTACACCCACGCTGATTGTAGTGTTTTCAAAAAAGATATAATTATTTTGTAAAACTACGCAAAATAGAGCAGAATTGTTTAAAGGAAAGGGTGAAGGAAAAACCAGCTTGAGAAATAAGTAAGAGGGTGTTCTTTCACTTCACAGCTGGATTGGAATTGCTAGGTCAATCTTTCTCTCCTATTTATCTCGGTGCCTATAAAGTGTGAGTTTGGTACTATTAAGAATGCGTTAAGCTAGTTACACTCCTTGGGTAAACTGTATATGTCATTCTGAGCCATTTTATGTTATTAAACTGCTTCCATCACCTCTCATGGTCCATGTGGGGTATTTTACATTACTCTGATTTACAGATTTCTATGTTGAAAGGTTTGAGAAAAACTTGATGTGACTTTTAGCTGTAGAAGTGAGGGATTCTGACCTTGTGATGTCTTAGATTCAATCCCTGGTCAGTGGTGAGTTAGCTCATCTCAACCAGGACATTGGTGAACTCACCACAATTTGCTTCAGCATCCTATAGGCTCCCATTCCGCATTGCTGTCCAGTCACCACTTCTGGAAAGTCTATTGGTGTTTACATTGGATGTGGACAGATCAGGCTTACTTCTGATGGTCATCATGGTCAAATAGCCTACTGGTGCTCACTGTCTAGGCTCGCACGTGAAGAATGGACCCATGGCTACACTAGTGCCTGTGAAACTTCAGCGAGGGAGAGAAAAAATAAACTGCACTTTCGCAAATCAAGCCTTCTATACAGGACGGTAAAGGCAATAGAGGGATACAGGGGGCAGGGTGGGAAGAGGTAATTAGACTGGGAGGAGGCTCGTGTGATGAATAAACACCAGCACTGACCAGTTGGATGGAATTTCTGTGCTGTAGATTCTATGTAGCACATGCCCACTTCCATTGGCAGTGATCTGGGAGCAGCCTCCCCTCAGCTGAGTGGGTGTGTGGTGACCGGAGACTTCAGATGTGGAAAACACAACATCTTTTTTAAAACTGAGGGGAGATCATTTGATGGAATATGAACCTCCAGCCAAGTGTGGTTGAGTACTCGAGTGATCAGTGCAGGACATGGTGTCATAGAAATGGGGTCCACTCTTTTAAGAATGAAGTAGCCCTCAATGATTTTGTTTGTAAAGTCATTCACAGTCATTGCCACAATGACCAGCACTAAACACGAATCACCAGATGATTTGGGGAAGGTTATGTCATTAACTAATCTGTAGGATTTGCTATCTCTGTGGTCTAAGAACTCGAGCAGGATGTGGATGCTTCACTCACTCAGGTACAAGCTCTTTACTGAATCAAAATCATGCTATCTACCACAACACCACTGATTTATATAGTGCATAAAATATAAATACAGTCTGAACAAACATAAAGACTCTCCTGCATAATGCAGTGTATTGAAAGTGCTTTATTCAATGCTGCAAAATTGTCTTCACTCCAAGATGAAGAATGGAACTCCTTTTGTTACAAAGAATCCCTGTTTCTCAGAGGTGCCTATGCTTTAGAAAGAAAGAGAACTTGCATTTATATAAGAACATAAGAAATAGGAGCAGGAGTAGGCCAATCGGCCCCTTCGAGCCTGCTCTGCCATTTAATAAGATCATGGCTGATCTGATCCTAACCTCAAATCTAAATTCATGTCCAATTTCCTGCCTGCTCCCAGTAACCCCTAATTCCCTTTACTTCTAGGAAACTGTCTATTTCTGTTTTAAATTTATTCAATGATGTAGCTTCCACAGCTTCCTGGGGCAGCAAATTCCACAGACCTACCACTCTGAGTGAAAAAGTTTCCCCTCATCTCAGTTTTGAAGGAGCAGCCCCTTATTCTAAGATTATGCCCCCTAGTTCTAGTTTCACCCATCCTTGGGAACATCCTTACCGCATCCACCCGATCAAGCCCCTTCACAATCTTATATGTTTCAATAAGATCGCCTCTCATTCTTCTGAACTCCAATGAATAGAGTCCCAATCTACTCAACCTCTCCTCATATGTCCGCCCCCTCATCCCCGGGATTAACCGAGTGAACCTTCTTTGTACTGCCTCGAGAGCAAGTATGTCTTTTCTTAAGTATGGACACCAAAACTGTATGCAGTATTCCAGGTGCGGTCTCACCAATACCTTATATAACTGCAGCAATATCTCCCTGTTTTTATATTCTATCCCCCAAGCAATAAAGGCCAACATTCCGTTGGCCTTCTTGATCACCTGCTGCACCTGCATACTAACTTTTTGATTTTCTTGCACTAGGACCCCCAGATCCCTTTGTACTGCAGTACTTTCCAGTTTCACACCATCAAGATAATAACTTGCTCTCTGATTTAGCACCTTTCACTGCCTCAGGAAGTCCCAGGGTGCTTCACAACCAATGAAGTACCTTTGAAGTGTAGTTACTGTTGTATTGTAGGAAACTGAAGAAAAAGGTATGGGGTAAAGGCAAGGGAATGGGACTAGGTGAAGAGCAGCTTCAGAGAGCCAGCACCGGCATGATGGGCCGAATGTGCTGTAAAATTCTATGATGGAGTTAAAATACGGATCAGCCATGATCTAATTGGCAGAACAGGCTTGAGGGGCTGAATGGCCTCCTCCTGTTACTATATTCCTTCTTATGATTCTAGTGCCTAACCTCATTGATTTTGTTTGGGCTGGTTAATTGGATTTTCTAAGGGTTATTACTGTTAAACTCTGTTGGTTGACCTGCTGCAATTTATGTCATCACATTTATTCAAGCAATTCAGGGATGCTGGAATGATAACTTCCCCCCCCCCCCCCATGCTGTAATCACCATATCCAGAAGGTATTATTTTGATTAAAGTATGAACCAAATCCAGCCAGAGCTCAAGGGAACCCAGTTATAGTCTAGTTTGGTAAACATCACAGTATAAAACAGTAATTTATTGTATTTGGTTTGTTCCAATACGTTAAACTCATTACCATAGTAGAACTGGACATGTTTCACTGTTATAATTAGATTTAAAAATCGATTCCTATTTGTTCATTTATAGCTTCTGTGGTGTTTTAATGGCTTGCAGCAATACTTGTTAATACATACGGTATAATCCTTTAGCAGTTGGGTTTCAGATCTGAATAACACCCAGTAGACTTTGCTGATTGCATCGTAAAAAGTCTGGACAGGATTTTCTGCTTCTACACTCCGCAGGTCATGATTTCCCATCTATAGATGGAAAATCGCAAGCACAGAACTGGTAAATCCTGGCCAGTGAAATTGTCTATCAAGCTTGAAGCAGACCCAAGACCTTGGCTGAAAATGGCCTTTCAAATCTGAGTTCTTGAAAAAGAAAGACTTGCATTTATATAGCGCCCTTCACGACCTCAGGACATCCCAAAGCGCTTTACAGCCAATGAAGTACTTTTGAGGTGTAGTCACTGTTGCAATGTAGGAAACATGGCAGCTAATTTGCGCACAGCAAGATCCCACAAACGGCCGTGCGATAATGACCAGATAATCTGTTTAGTGCTGTTAATTGAGGGATAAATATTGGCTGGGACGATCTTTCCAAAGTGTGACTCATTCAACTATTATGTATATATCTGATCAGGATCACCCCTGAAATGTTTGCCCATCTCCCCCTTTCAGATACTGACCGCCCTATCGTACATTTCCAGCATTTATTTCACTGCCAATTTCAATTCATTTCAGTGGAGTGAATAGAGCTGAAGGTTTTTTAAAAAACTTAAACTGGCAAAAGAACCGGGGGGGAGGGGTAAGAGATTATTTTTATGCAGCAAGTTATGATCTGGAATGCACTGCCTGAAAGGGCGGTGGAAGCAGATTCAAACAGATAGTAACTTTCGAAAGGCAATTGGGTATATACTTGAAAAGGGGGGAGTGGGACTAATTGGATAGCTCTTTCAAAGAGCTGGCACAGACGCGATGGGGCGAATGGCCTCTTTCTGTGCTGTATGATTGTGTAACATCATTACAACAGATCCTACATTACAACACTGACTACACTTCAAAAGTACTTGGTTGGCTGTAAAGCACTTTGGGACCTCCTAACGTCGTGAAAGGCGCTATATAAATGCAAGTGGTTCCTTCTTATAACCTCGAATGTGTTAAAAAATCAACACTATTCAGGCACCGAATATGAGTTTTATTAACTCCTTCAAAGGCTTCTAAAAACAGTCAACCAACACTTCCCATCGCCCAGCAACAGGAGGAAGAGGAAATTGCATTCAAATTGAACGTGGCTGATATCGCGGGGGAACGGAAATCCCTGTGACACAGGAAGTCTGCGTGAATCGTCGCAGGGATGTGGGATTTCAGGGCTGGGTTCTGAAATCCTTGAATTTGGGATTTTAAGCGGTCAGTTGCACCGCGGGGGCCCCATTGCAGGGGGAGAGGGGAGAGGGTGAAGGGGGGGGGGTGAATGCATCGGGTGGCGGTGCTAGCCACGAGGCTGCCGCATTTCCCCCCTACACTCACCCTCTTTTTGCAAAATGTTTGCCCGCTGTTGACCCGAGATCCCCCCCCCCCCTCCCCCTCCCGGGGACCTGTGCGGAGGGGGTTCCCCCGGAATCCCCGGGCTCAGACAGGCGCCTCGCGCGGGGGGCTTCCCCCGGGATTCCCAGGACGGCGCTGACGCGCGTGGCGCTCCTGCTCGGTTACTTTGTTGCCCTGTTGTTACTGAGGAGGATGTGGAGCAGCGGGTACCCGCGGAGCCCCCTGTCCCGCTCATTGCTCATCAATATGAGGCATCAGCGCGACGATGAATACGATAAGTTCCAGGTACGCCATTCCTACCGTCTCCTTTTAGGGTCTTTTTTTGTTGAGGGGGAAGGGGTGTTAAAAAAAAGTTTGGACGGCATTGTTGCATTAAAGGGATCGACCTCCTGAAAAAAGTGTTTGCAAACATTTTTTTCTGAACAAATCCAAGATATCGTGCAGTAAACCTTGTTGCAGTTCATCTCTTGACGCATCTTCTCTCCCCCCCCCCCCCCCCTCCATTGCTACACATTGTTTTTCTGAAGATACTGGTGATAAGTGTATGGGCCTGGGGATCAAGTCCCACTCCAGTGACTTGAGCACATAATCTAAGCTGCCACTCCCAGTGCAGTACTGAGGGAGTGCCACACTGTCAGAGGAGGAAACATTAAATCAAGGCGCCCTCTGCCATCTCAGACAGGATGTGGAGATGCCGGTGATGGACTGGGGTTGACAATTGTAAACAATTTTACAACACCAAGTTATAGTCCAGCAATTTTATTTTAAATTCACAAGCTTTCGGAGGCTTCCTCCTTCCTCAGGTGAACGGTGTGGAAATGAAATCCTCAAAATGAAATCGCATTTATAATTCACAGAACAATGCTTGGTGATTACAGACAGTTTTTTCAACTGCCCGTTGCCAAGGCAATCAGTGTGCAGACAGACAGGTGTTACCTGCCAGGTCTCAGAATATACAAATCACCAAAAAAAAACAACAAACAAAAAAAAACAGAGATAGAGAGGTAGAAACATAGAAAAGACAGCAACTGACCCGTTATATTAAAAACAGATAACATTTGTTCGCTGGTGGGGTAACGTGTAGCGTGACATGAACCCAAGATCCCGGTTGAGGCCGTCCTCATGGGTGCGGAACTTGGCTATCAATTTCTGCTCGACGATTTTGCGTTGTCGTGTGTCTCGAAGGCCGCCTTGGAGTACGCTTACCCGAAGGTCGGTGGATGAATGTCCATGACTGCTGAAGTGTTCCCCGACTGGGAGGGAACCCTCCTGTTTGGCGATTGTTGCGCGGTGTCCGTTCATCCGTTGTCGCAGCGTCTGCATGGTCTCGCCAATGTACCATGCTCTGGGGCATCCTTTCCTGCAACGTATGAGGTAGACAACGTTGGCCGAGTCACATATTCTGAGACCTTGAAGGTAACACCTGTCTGTCTGCGCACTGATTGCCTTGGCAACGGGCAGTTGAAAAAACTGTCTGTACTCACCAAGCATTGTTCTGTGAATTATAAATGCGATTTCATTTCGAGGATTTCATTTCCACATCGTTCACCTGAGGAAGGAGGAAGCCTCCGAAAGCTTGTGAATTTAAAATAAAATTGCTGGACTATAACTTGGTGTTGTAAAATTGTTTACAAATCTCAGACAGATGTACCGCTACTTTGGTTAATCTGTAAATCTACAAGTCACTTATTTCCTTGCTTGGTGCAAGAATGGCTGCTATATTTGCCCACATAACAACAGTGACTGGACTCCAGAAAGTAATTGTACGTGAAGCACTTCATGAGGGGTCGTTCCTGAGAGGCGTTCTACAAATGCAATCTCACTTTTCCTCTTTTTCTGTTTGATTAGTCTCTGGTTGGTGAACAGTTGTTTTTCGGACTGGAGGGAGGTGTACAGTTGTGTTCCCCAGGGGTCGGTACCGGGACTACTGCTTTTTTTGATATATATTAACGATTTGGACTTGGGTGTACAGGGCACAATTTCAAAATTTGCAGATAACACAAAACTTGGAAGTGTAGTAAACGATGAGGATAGTGATAGACTTCAAGGGGACATAGACAGGCTGGTGGAACGGGCGGGCACGTGGCAGATGAAATATAATGCAGAGAAGTGCGAAGTGATACATTTTGACAGGAAGAACGAGGAGCGGCAAAATAAACTAAAGGGTACAATTCTAAAGGGAGCACAGTTCCTTTTTGCAACAACAACTTGCATTTATATAGCGCCTTTAATGTAGTAAAACATCCCAAAGCACTTCACAGGAGCGATTATCAAACAAAATTTGACTCCGAGCCACATAAGGAGATATTAGGACAGGTGAGCAAAAGCTTGGTCAAAGAGGTAGATTTTAAGGAACTTTAAGGTCTTAAATGAGAGAGAGAGGTAGAAAGACGGAGAGATTCAGGGAGGGAATTCCAGAGCTTAGGGTCTAGGCAGCTGGAGGCACAGCCGCCAATGGTGGAGTGATTAATGTCGGGGATGCGCAAGAGGCCAGAATTGGAGGAGGGCAGAAATCTCGGAGGGTTGTAGGACTGGAGGAGGTTACAGAGAGAGGGAAGGAGGCAAGGCCACGGAGGGATTTGAAATCAAAGATGAGAAATTTTAAATGGAGGCGTTGCCGGTCCGGGAGCCAATGTAGGTCAGCGAACACAGGAGGTGATGGGTGAACGGGACTTGGTGTGAGTTAGGATACGGGCAGCAGAGTTTTGGATGAACTCAAGTTTATGGAGGGTGGAAGATGGGAGACCGGCCAGGAGAGCATTGGAACGGTCGAGTCTGGAGGTAACAAAGGCACGAATGAGTGTTCCAGCAGCAACCATGTGAGGGTGACAGTGATTTCTGTTGAGGGTGCGGATACTGTTCACTGTCATTTTTTTTGCAGTGGTACGTCTGTGACACAGAATTGCTGCCAAAGTGTCTGCAGCCGTTGTTCGTTCAGAGTCACCTGGATCCGGGGACACGGGCCTTCCTCAGGCAGTGTTCGGAGAAGTCCGGCTGGCTCTTTGTTCAGATTTATTACTCCTTCGTCACCTCGGTGTTTGGTCTGTTCATGTCGAAGACGTCTATCAACGGGTAAAGAGTCTTAATTAAAAAAAAAAATTTAAATGATTGCTATTCCTGATTCTCCATGGGGTGACGAGGCTGGCTGATATTGGTGTCAGCTCTCCATGCTGAGTGTGCCCTGTGATGGGGATCTGGGAGCAGGTAGCTTGTTTTTATAGCCAGGGATAATGAGGTGAGTGCAAGAGCCAAGAGAAAGGAGGGCGCCCTTTTTAAATGAAACATCCTTGTGCGAATTGAGGGACGTGCCTCCCGATCAGCACCGTTTTCGTACAAGCGTTTGACAAGGTGTCAGCCGTGACTCAGTGGGCAGCCTCTGAGTCAGAGGGTTGTGGGTTCAAATCTCACTTCAGAGACTTGAGCACAAAATCTAGGTTGATATCCCCAGGGCAGTACTGAGGGAGTACTTTCAGTTGAGACGTTAAACCGAGGCCCCGTCTGCCCCTCTCAGGTGGATGTTAAAGATCCCATGACACTATTTCGAAGAAGAGCAGGGGAGTTCTCCCTGGTGTCCTGGCCAATATTTATCCCTCAACCAACATCACTAAAAACAGACTATCTGGTCATTATCTCATTGTTGTCTGTGGGATCTTGCTGTGCGCAATTTGGCTGCCTCATTTCCTACATTACAACAGTGGCTACACTTCAAAAGTAATTAATTGGCTGTAAAGCGCTTTGGGATGTCTTGAGGTTGTGAAAGGCGCTATATAAATGCAAATCCTTCCTTGTGTGAGCATCGGCATGTGATCCCACATCATGCCACTTGGTGGTGCAGTGCTGCAACACTTGGCCCTTTCTTTAAGGCGCTTTGTTTTTAAACCATGTGGACGATTTTTAAAAATCCTAAATGCATTCCTCCTTCTCTAAATCTATAAAAAATCTCATTAGCGAGTTAGACTACAATCGAAATCACTGCCAGGCAGAAACGCTGATTGAAATTTTCACTGGTGGTTCGAAGGGTAGATTCACCTCCTCTCGAGTCATTGAGTAAATTTTTCCCACTCCCTTCTCCGGGCACTGAGGCCAATTAAAGTGCAGCTAATCCAGCCGACCGAGAGCAGCTCCCTCGGCACAAACCTCGGATCGCCCTGCTCTGACCGTCTCAACGAGAAAATTTAACCCGAGCTGCTGGACAGTAATTTATATTGTGGTTTAACTTGCTAAAGAGAAGTGTTTTTATACACTTAGAATGCATTTAAGCATTTTTAAAATATATATTTATTTGTTCTCGGGATGTGGTGACACCGGCAAGTCCACATTTGTTGCCTCGAGGGCATTGAGAATCAACCATGTAGGGAGGGGCTGAAGACACATGGAGAACAGACCCCAGTTAGTGATGGCAGAACATGAACAGGCCACAGATCCAGTAAATTCAATTTCACACTTTACCAGGGTGGGATTTGAACTCGCGACCTCTGGGCTGCCAGTCCAGCACCATAACCGCGACGGTACCGAACCCGATACTTGTTACTGAGCTGTCTCTGTATTACGTGTGAGGAGTTCTGGTCTCCATATTACAAAAGGGTATAGAGGCACTGGAGAAGGTGCAGTTAAGATTTACAAGGATGATATCAGAACTGAGAGGTTAGAACTGTCAGGAAAGGCTGAACAGGCTGGGGCTCTTTCCTCTAGAAAAGAGAAGGCTGAGGGGTGACCTGATAGAGGTCTTTAAGATTATGAAAGGCTTTGATAGAGTAGACGTGGAGAAGATGTTTCCACTTGTGGGGGAGACCAAAACTAGGGGTCATAAATATAAGATAGTCACTAATAAATCAAATAGGGAATTCAGGAGAAACTTCTTCACCCAGAGAGTGGTGAGAATGTGGAACTAGTTACCACAAGGAGTAGTTGAGGCGAATAGCAGAGATTCATTTAAGGGGAAGCTAAATAAACACATGAGGGAGAAAGGAATAGAAGGATATGGTGATAGGGTGAGATGAAGTAGGGAAGGAGGAGGCTCGTGTGGAGCATAAACACCGGCTTGGACCGAATGGCCTGTTTCTGTGCTATAAATTCTATCTCTCTGTCTCTCTCTCTCTTTCCCCCACCCCTCGTCGGACAGGCTGCTGGGGAGGGGCTCGATGTTCGTCTTCTCTGCAGAGCAGTTCCTTCGGCTGCTCCGGGTGGGGCCAGACTGGAGGACGCGCAGGATGCTGGATCTCGGAGCCGGGGACGGAGAGGTTACTAAGATCATCAGCCCCCATTTTGAAGAGGTCTACGTGACTGAAGTGTCTCCCACCATGAAGTGGCAACTTAAAAAGAAACAGTACAGGTAAAAAAAAATTTAAAAACTGCTTCACCTTAAATTAGGAGCAAAATCTGTTCAATTTTAACCAGGCAGTATTTAAAAATATATATATTCCGTCTCGGGATGTGGGCATCGCTGGTGAGGGCTAGCCATCCCTGAGAAGATGGTGGGCCTTCTTGAACCACTGATAACAACAGGTTTAGTACAACTGAATGTCTCGCTAGGCCACTTCGGAGGGCAATTAAGAGTCAACCACATTGGTGTGGGGACTGGAGCCACGTGTAGGCCCAGACCGGGTAAGGACGGCAGGTTTCCTTCCCTTAAAAGACATTAATGAACCAGTCATGTTTTTACAACAATCCGACAGCTTCACGGTCACTTTTCCTGGTCCCAGCTGTTTATTCCCAGCTGATTTCACAATCTCAAAGTGCCGTGGTGAGATTTGAACTCGCGTTCTCCAGATTACTAGTCCAGCCAATGACCCCTGTACTGTATGTTACAATGGTAACCGTGTGCAGGGCTACAGGGCTCTTGCATGTAACAAATAGCGTTTCCTGTTGAGGCTGTACATTTACTTTATCCATGGTACAACACAGAACAAAAGCAAGTTAATCTGATACTTAGTAACATCGTAACAGCTTCAGGCCAGAGAAGCCCTTCAGCCCATCTAGCCCACCTAGCCACACTATCCCCTTGATGTAATTTTAATAATTCTGAATAATTTGTTGACAAGAACATGTCTGATTCCTTCTTGAAACCTCTTAAAGTTTCTTGTTCCACCACCTGTGCCGGTAATCTGCTCCATATACTGACCAGCCTTTTAGTAATAAAAAAAAAGTTGTACCTACATTTCCTTCAGCGCATAGTGTAATCAAACCCACAGATACTGGTTTCTCCTTCCCCTTTCTAGGTTGTTCCTCTCAAGATGTGGGCAATACTGGCAAAGCCACACTTACTGACCATCCCTAGTGATGGACCTTCTCATGTAGCCAGCGTTTGTATGAGTGCCACTTCAGAGTCAAGCATGTAGTGTGGGACTGGAGTCACGTGTAGGCCAGACTGGGCAGGCTCCTTTCCCTGAAGGGTATTCGTTGGGGTTTTTATGACAGTTCTGAAGCTTTCGTGGTCCTTTCTCCACAAATAATCAGATTTATCGAATTCAGTTTCACAACTTACCTTGGTGGTATTTGACCTCCTGACCTCTAGGTTACTAGCCCAGTACTATAACCACTCGGCTATGATTCCTCACCATGATTGACTAGCCTGACATTGAATGCCCGACTGTGGGAAGGGTAGCCCAATCGTGCCCTCGCCCATAACCCCTACACTACCGTACCTTCCATTGTACGGTTCCTTGGCACTACAGAGAAGTTGATTAAAGATAAACTACAACGACACCGGCTGGGTTTTTTTCCCCGGTCGATTTTTCTCCCCCTCTTCTGAAGGTGGTGGTGAGCCGCCTTCTTGAACCGCTGCAGTCCGTGTGGTGAAGGTTCTCCCGCAGTGCTGTCAGGTCGGGAGTTCTAGAATTTTGACCCGGCGACGATGAAGGAACGGCCGATATGTGTCCAAGGTGACGGTGTGTGATTTGGGAGGGGAACTTGGAGGTGATGGTGTCGCCATGAACCTGCTGCCCTTTTCTTTCCATTCCAGATGGTGGAGGTTATGGGTTTGGGAGGTTCTGCCGATGAAGCCTTGGCGAGTTGCTGCAGTGGGTGTTAGTTAGAAGGATAATTGAGATCACCCTTCTTGGGGATAGGGTGAAGGTAAGCAAGTTTCGAAGGAAAAGGAAAGGCGGACTAGGAGTGAGAGGGATTGAGCGTTCCCCATGCACCTGCCACCCTTGACCTTCTGGGTGGTGGAGGTCGCGGGTTTGGGAGGTGCTGTGTTCAAACATGTTCCCCTTGTGTTTTGTAGACTCCTGGGGATTGACGAGTGGCAGGACACCGGCTTTCGGTACGATGTGATCAGCTGCCTGAACTTGCTGGACCGATGTGATCGGCCGCTGACCCTACTGAAGGACATCAGGAAAGTGCTGGAACTAAGTAAAGGTCGTCTGATCCTGGCAATGGTCTTACCCTTCCAACCCTATGTGGAAAATGGTAAGTACCACAAGAAATGACCGGTGGGGGGGGAAGAGAATCTGGACACTGCAACCTTTAAATTTGTTCAATCAGAAGCAGTCAGCTGTGCAAAAACAGTGCGAGAAAAGAGTGCAGGAAACATAATCCCAATGTCAGCCTGGATTAGAAATAAATGGCAGCCTTATTAAAATAGTCTTTGTACTGAATTCGATCTGTGTATATTTTTCCTTCCACCGGGGGAGTGATACAAGTCCAGGTTATGTGTCTGAGTGCTCATCACTCACAGAGTTATCACTGGGCTGCTCAGTCCAGTGCGTTAGCCACTGGCCACATGTGGCTAATTGGGGATCCAGATGTGGCTAATTGCATTTCTGATTAGTAAATAAACAATGAGTAACAGACACCGTCGTTGGTCATGTGCTCTCAATACTCATTCGCACAGCGTGCGCATGTGAACTTTAACCTTTTTTGTGCGTTTGTTGATAAAATGTAAAGCAGAGAGAGTGTGGGTATTTTTTGATCGTTGTGGCTGGTTTATTTCCTTGGTCACTGAGTGGTGGCAGATGTTTGTTAAGTGAATATCCCCGTGTGAAGCACATTTACCTTATTGTGTGTAAGGTGTTTTCTACTAAAATTAGTGCATGTGGTTAAAATGCTGTCGCCATAGCAACACCTGTGGCTAGTCAGCGATTTCTATTGGACAATACTGGATTAGCGTACTGGCACTAAGGCACCACAGGAGGGAAATTGCACTTCAGTGTTGCACTAATCATGTGATGTTCTTAATCCATCTTCTCAAATTGTTCCCCTCACATTCCCAGAGTTGTAACCAGCAACACTCCACTCTGGAATTATTGAGCTCAAAACAAGCTGTCTGGACACAATCCGAGTTCGGAAGGACGAAATCCCTAATTGCTGTGTTTGTTTTTCAACACTTTGAGCAAACGTAGTCTGAAAACTTCAGAGTTCTGGCTTTTTAAACCTTGTTCCTGTTCTCTCAGCGATCCCAAGCTACCCATGAGCAGATTGTGCTGCTCGTGATGAAGTCAGGTACATCTTGGGTTGTGTAGCTCAGGACTAACGATTTCCCCATTTAGCTGTAACACTGGAATTCGTGTAAGATTCTCGCTACATCTCCTGTCAATCCAGAAGGTCCACATTTACAGGCTAAAATAACTAATCGAATTTATTCACAAGTAAATCAATATACAGAATCGTAGCTGTTGGGGATATACTGTACAGTACATAAAATGTATAAAACGTCCAGAAATAATTTTATAAGGAGTTTGGGACTGGTATTGTGGTGGTTACGCTACTGGACTAGTAATCCAGAGAATGTGATTCATAAACCCACCACAGCAACTGAGAATTTGAATTCAGATTTAAAACAAAATCTGGAAATAAAAAGTGACCACGAAGCTGTCAGATTGTGGTTAAAAACTCAGCTGGTTCACTAATGACCTTTAGGGAAGGGAACCTGCCGTCCTTACCCAGTCTGGGACCATATGTGACTCCAGTCCCACACGAACTTGGTTGACTCTTAACTGCCCTGTGAAGTGTCTAGCAAGCTACTCCGTTGTATCAGGGCAAGTAAGGATGGACAATAAATGCCAGCTTTGGCCGCACCCATATCCCGAGAATTAATTTAAATTTAAATTAAATGTTTTTGTTTTCCTTTTTAAACCTTCAGGTAGAGATGAGCCTATCTAGATAATCCCACTCTTGACCCTTAGTTAATAGGTAAGGAATCTTACAACACCAGGTTATAGTCCAACAGTTTTATTTGAAAATCACAAGCTTTCGGAGGCTTTCTCCTTCGTCAGGTGTGTGTGGGATTCCTTGAAATTTATCGCATACATAGACAGAGAACAATGCCTGGTGATTACAGATAATCTTTCCAACTGCCCGTTATCAAGGCAATCAAAGGAATTGAATGGTGTTCAGACAGAGAGACATTAGATACTAGACTACTGAATATACAAACGGCCAGAACCAAAGACAGAGAGAGAGAGAGAGAGAGAGAGAGAGAAACATCCGAAAGGAAGAGAAAGAGAGAGAATGACCAGTTGTATTAAAAACAGATAACCTTTATTCGCTGGTGGGGTTACGTGTAGCGTGACATGAACCCAAGATCCCGGTTGAGGACGGGCCATGAGGACGGCCTCAACCGGGATCTTGGGTTCATGTCACGCTACACGTAACCCCACCAGCGAAAAAAAAGTTATCTGTTTTTAATACAACTGGTCATTCTCTCTCTTTCTCTTCCTTTCGGATGTTTTTCTCTCTCTCTCTCTCTCTCTCTCTGTCTCTGTCTTTGGTTCTGGCCTTTTGTATATTCAGTAGTCTAGTATCTAATGTCTCTCTGTCTGAACACCATTCAATTCCTTTGATTGCCTTGATAACGGGCAGTTGGAAAGATTATCTGTAATCACCAGGCATTGTTCTCTGTCTATGTATGCGATAAATTTCAAGGAATCCCACTCACACCTGACGAAGGAGAAAGCCTCCGAAAGCTTGTGATTTTCAAATAAAACTGTTGGACTATAACCTGGTGTTGTAAGATTCCTTACATTTGTACACCCCAGTCCATCACCGGCATCTCCACATCTCAGTTAATAGGATGCAGTCTTGAAGCTGATCCTTCAGTTAGTGATATAAAAATGGAGTTTGAGGCCCAAATACTGATGGAATTCACTGGCCATCAACCAGAACTGGGAAACACTGAAAGATTCTCGTGTTCTGTACCTCTAATTCCTTTGCAGACAGGGCTGCCAATCAGTCACAGTCAGACAAACAGCAGCTCAGATTCTCCCAGTATTAAATCCCAGTGAAATCGATTGGATGCTAATGAGGAAGTGATCACACGCTATCTGGAATCTATCATTTGGTCACAGCCACACATCAACAAGAACAAAGACACATTTATCCCGGTCGTTAACCCATTAACAAACCCCTTATAAACAAGGCTCCAGATACAAAGTCGTTCTCTGACAGGTTATAAAAATTTCTCATTGCTCAGGACAGTCCCTTCGATGAGCATTAACAAATGATGCTAACTCTAGAAGGAGTGGTTAGGTCCTTTGAAATTCAAAAAAAAAAATCGAAAGAATGCTGGGTGATATTTTTTCAAAATAAAAATACAATTTAAAAAAAACCAGTACAATATGTGATGCCCACCATTGCATTTTACTGAAATCTCAGTGGTAATTTCAGCTGGCACAGGCCAGGTTCTTGGCATTACTGTGCCCATCAATCATGGCGTGACGCGGTCAGGTGATGGCTGCTGTAGTCGAGAAACTTTGTTCTCTCGAGCACTTTAAAAAAAAAAAATTCTCAGGGTGTGGCAAGGCCAGCATTTATTGCCCATCCCTAATTGCCCTTGAGAAGGTGGTGGTGAGCCGCCTTCTTGAACCGCTACAGTCCGTGTGGTGACGGTTCTCCCACAGTGCTGTTAGGAAGGGAGTTCCAGGATTTTGACCCAGCGACGATGAAGGAACGGCGATATATTTCCAAGTCGGGATGGTGTGTGACTTGGAGGGGAACGTGCAGGTGGTGTTGTTCCCATGTGCCTGCTGCTCTTGTCTTTCTAGGTGGTAGAGGTCGCGGGTTTGGGAGGTGCTGTCGAAGAAGCCTTGGCGAGTTGCTGCAGTGCATCCTGTGGATGGTACACACTGCAGCCACAGTGCGCCGGTGGTGAAGGGAGTGAATGTTTAGGGTGGTGGATGGGGTGCCAATCAAGCGGGCTGCTTTGTCCTGGATGGTGTGGACCGTCTCGAGTGTTGCTGCACCTAAGGGATCTGTTGGAAAACTCCTTCTGATTGTGGGAGGCGGATAGGTAACCCTGGAATTGACCCTTGACCATTCTGACCCTTGAGCTGTTGGCAGTTAACAGTTTACAATAGTCATGCAATACTGGTCCAAAGTCAACCAGTGCAAGGAGAAGGTTGGGGTGTGGGACACCGTGCTGTCTGGCTATGACAAGGTGACTGTCCCAGAGTAAAAAGCTACTCTTTCCAGGACTGAGTGCTGATCAGAATCTTAATACAAGGTGCTCCTTTCCTGCAATATTGTCTGATGGTTAAGCTCATTGACTGTGAGTCTCCTTTATCTTCTTTTCTAGCTGCTTGAAAGTTCCATTAACTCAATCTCGACCAGTCCATTCATCTCTCGGTTGCCCATTGAACAGGCCCTCATGCGTTTTGATAGATGGAGTCATCGTTCTGATCGTAATCGGTTTGCTCCTCTTCCTACAAATGTAAAAAGCACAACAGACGTCGTTATACGGTGACCACATTAAAAATCGCATTAAAGCAGCCTGCATCACAGGTGTCACCTGACCTTGCGACGCCCACACTGCCAGACTGAATTTTTTTTTTAAATGCTTCTCTCTGGTCACCGTTTAATCCCCAGGTCAGTGGTTCACCTCACGGCCATTAATTGCAGTCAAAGGGTATAATTCCAAAACTGATGAGCAGGTACAAGGGAACATTAGGTGCAGAAAGGCCTGTTCTTGACTTGTTCTTGTTTCCCATTATCTTGCCCTCTGATGACATGAGTCCCAGTATGTGTGGGATCGGCAGTGCATCTTTTCCAGTGTCTGCCAAAAGGAGGCACGGATAAACTGAAAACTACCCCAAGAGGGCTTGCATTATAAAACCTGAAGTGACAGACATGGGCTGACAACGACTCCCTTTAACAGGAACCTGCTTTCACTAATGAATTAAACTCTCTGTACCGAGATTTTACAAGATACAAACAGAGGCCGGGTTAGTGTCTTCTTTCTGGAACTGTACTTACAAAATTTGTCTCTTGGTTTTCACTTCTGTACTTTCTGTTGAACTCCAATGCGAGGGCTTGAAAGGCTCTGCTCTTCTCGTCTTCATTAGGCTGTGTGCAGCGTACAGAAAATAGTCAGACACGGAAGGGAAGGGGGCACTTCGGGGTGGGGCAAAGTAAGAAAGGCCTTTCACCGCCTCCGGACGTCCCAAAGCGCCTCACAGCCAATGACGTACTTTTGAAGTGTAGTCACTGTTGTAATGTAGGAATCGTGACAGCCAATTTGCGCACAGCAAGATCCCACAAACAGCAGTCTGATAATGACCAGATCATCTGCTTTAGTGATATTGGTTGAGGGATAAATATTGGCCAGGACACCGGGGAGAACTCCCCTGCTCTTCTTCAAAATAGCACCGTGGGATCTTTTACATCCACCTGAGGGGGCAGACGGGGACTCGGTTTAACGTCTCGTCCTAGAGACGGGACCTCCGACAGTGTCGGCGCTCCCTCGGTACCGACCCTCCGACAGTGTCGGCGCTCCCTCGGTACCGACCCTCCGACAGTGTCTGCGCTCCCTCGGTACCGACCCTCCGACAGTGTCGGCGCTCCCTCGGTACCGACCCTCCGACAGTGTCGGCGCTCCCTCGGTACCGACCCTCCGACAGTGTCTGCGCTCCCTCGGTACCGACCCTCCGACAGTGTCGGCGCTCCCTCGGTACCGACCCTCCGACAGTGTCTGCGCTCCCTCGGTACCGACCCTCCGACAGTGTCTGCGCTCCCTCGGTACCGACCCTCCGACAGTGTCTGCGCTCCCTCGGTACCGACCCTCCGACAGTGTCGGCGCTCCCTCGGTACCGACCCTCCGACAGTGTCTGCGCTCCCTCGGTACCGACCCTCCGACAGTGTCTGCGCTCCCTCGGTACCGACCCTCCGACAGTGTCGGCGCTCCCTCGGTACTGGCACTGGGAGTGTTGGTCTGGATTACCTGCTCAAGTCTCTGGAGTGGGGCTTGAACCCATGACCTTCTGACTCGGAGGCGAGAGTGCTGCCCACTGATCTACGACTGACACAGGTGCATATTGAGGAGGATAGGCACTAATTGATCATTAGACTCAATCACCCATTTATAGCACCTTTCACACCCTCTGGACGTCCCGAAGCTTCAGAACCAATGAGTTACTTTTTGAAGTGCAGTGACAAAAGCAGCAGCCAATTGGCGCACAGCAAGTTCCCAATATTAATGAGATAAATGTCCAGTTAATCTGTTGTTTTTCTCTGCAGGTGTTGGTTGAGGGAGGAATCTCGGACTGGATGTAGGGGTAGCATTCCCTGCTCTCCCAGTGTCCTGACCAACATTCCATCCCCGAGTGGGATTGTTAATATCCACCTGCACAGGCAGACAGCGCCTTGGATTAACACCTCATCTGATAGAATAACACATTCACATTGAAAAGGATAACGATATCTACGTACAGTGCTGCTGCTGTGGTTGCGATGGGAATCGGCCTTTCTTGTCAAGTGGGTGGTTTGCTGTAGAAAGATAAGGGCAGGTGAAATACGGAGGGACAGGATGCATTATTGACCATTTATTGACCATTGTTTCACTTTGTCACAAGTACAGTCCCCACCACGTAAACCGCCCACGTTTAGATCAGGCAAATAGCACTATCCAATTTCCATCGCCAGTATTGTCAATCACAGCAGCACGTTATGCACGCTGGTTATTTCGGGCAGTACTGGTTATGTCACTGGACTAGTAATCCAGAGAATGTGAGCTTAAGAATTTGAATTCAGTTTAAGAAAAAAAAAATCTGGAAATAAAAATCTGGTTACCGGTAAAAGTGAGCGTGGAGCTGTCGGATTGTTGTAAAAACCCATCTGGTTCACTAATGTCCCTTTAGGGAAGGAGACCTGCCGTCCTTACCCGGTCTGGGCCTAAAGGTGACTCCAGTCCCACACCAACGTGGTTGACTCTTAGCTGCCCTCAGAAGTGGCCCAGCAGGTCACTCGGTTGTACAACCACCTTCTCGGGGCAACGTGGGATGGGGCAATAAATGCCGGCCTTGCCAATGACGCCAACGTCCCGAAAATGATTTAAAAAAAAAAATCCTGTGCCCCCCCCCAAAATTTCTTTTCTTTTGTGCTTGTTTATTTTCTCTTTCCGAGTTTGTCCTCCTGTTGCTGAGGATGGCAATGGGGAAGACTATGAAATGGGCCGTCAGCAACTCACCACGAGAACAATGGTGATGCCGATTGTGTACAGGGAGAGAACGATTGTCAGTGTTGCGTGGAGCCAGGATTCTGCTGCTGTGATCAGTAGTCCGGATGCTGCAATTTAAAAAAAAATCTCCGTTATTTAATCTCGACATTAATCACCGGGTCAGAAGGTTATTTTATCCTTTCTTTGTAATTTGTTTGTCGTCCTCCTACGATCAGTGTTCCCACAACTCCAGCAATTCCTGTACTTCCCGGGAGCTCTGCACATGAGTGGGGAAGGATAGGAAGTTGGCAACTTTACTAATGCATCTGCCCCGCCAAAAAGGGCGTGAGGTGTGGCAGAGGCAGCATGGGGCGGTCCTGCTTGGAGACTGGGCAGAGGAGAGGCAGGAGCAAGGAGGGAGGAATTACATAGAACGTACAGCAAACAAACAGGCCATTCGGCCCAACTGGTCTGTGCCGGTGTTTATGCTCCACACGAGCCTCCTCCCACCCTACTTCATCTCACCCTATCAGCATGTCCTTCTATTCCTTTCTCCCTCATGTGTTTATCTGGCTTCCCCTTAAATGCATCTGTTATTCACCTCAACTACTCCTTGTGGTAGCAAGTTCCACATTCTAACCACTCTCTGGGTAAAGTAGTTTTTCCTGAGTTCCCCATTGGATTTATTAGTGACTTTATGAACATAAGATAAGAACATAAGAAATAGGAGCAGGAGTAGGCCATACGGCCCCTCGAGCCTGCTCCGCCATTCAATCAGATCATGGCTGATCTTCTTCCTCAACTCCACTTTCCTGTCTGATCCCCGTATCCCTTGATTCCCCTCGAGTCCAAAAATCTATTGATTTCAGCCTTGAATATACTCAATGACTGAGCATCCACAGCCCTCTGGGGTAGAGAATTCCAAAGATTCACAACCCTCTGAGTGAAGAAATTCCTCCTCGTCTCAGTCTTAAATGTTCACCCCCTTATCCTGAGACTATGTCCCCTAGTTCTAGACTTTCCAGCCAGGGGAAACAACATCTCAGCATCTACCCTGTCAAGCCCCCTCCGAATCTTTTACGTTTTAATGAGATCACCTCTCATTCTTTTAAACTCCAGAGTGTATAGGCCCATTCTACTCAATCTTTGCTCATAGGACAACCCTCTTATCCCAGGAATCAATCTAGTGAACCTTCGTTGCACCGCCTCTAAGGCAAGTATATCCTTCCTTAGATAAGGAGACCAAAACTGTACACAGTACTCCAGGTGAGGTCTCACCAAAGCCCTGCAGCAAGACTTCCTTACTCTTGTACTCCAACCCCCTTGCAATAAAGGCCAACATAAAATTTGCCTTTCTAATTATTATTATTAGTGACTATCTTATATTTATGACCCCTAGTTTTGGTCTCCCCCACAAGTGGAAACATCTTCTCTACGTTTACCCTTCAAACCCCTTCATAATTTTAAAAACCCTCTAAGGTCACCCCTCAGCCTTCTTTTTCTGGAGAAAAGAGCCCCAGCCTGTGACTCTATATCCTTTTAGTAAAATGGAGTCCAGAACTGTGCACAGTCCCACATAACCTGGTGTACGCCACTACCCGTACTGTAAAGTCCCAATCAGTGCAGAATTCCAGTCCCAGTGTTACCAGAGATAAATAATCGGTTCGGACAGATCTGAAAGACTGAGCTGGGGCTCTTTTCTCTAGAAAAGAGAAGGCTGAGGGGTGACCTGATAGAGGTCTTTAAAGTTATGAAAGGGTTTGATTGGGTAGATGTAGAGAAAATGTTTCCACTTGTGGGGGGTGACCAGAACTAGAGGTGATAAATATAAGATATTCACTAATAAATCCAATAGGGAATTCACCCAGAGAGTGGTGAGAATGTGGAACTCGCTACCACAAGGAGTAGTTGAGGTAAATAACATCAATGCATTTAAGGGGAAGCTAAATAAATACATGAGGGAGAAAGGAATAGAAGGATATGCTGATAGGGTGAGATGAAGTAGAGAGGAAGGAGGGAGAGGGTGGAGCATAAACACCGGCATAGATCAGTTGGGCTGAATGGCCTGTTTCTGTGCTGTACATTCTAGGTAATTCTATGTAAAGGACGCTAATTTATCTTTCCATAAGTGAATGAAAAATTGAATTTCATAGGAACAGGAGTAGGCCATTCAGCCCCTCGTGCCTGCTACACCATTTGATAAGATCATGGCTGATCTGTGATCTAACTCCATATACCTGCCTTTGGCCCATATCCCTTAATACCTTTGGTTGCCAAAAAGCTATTTATCTCAGATTTAAATTTAGCAATTGAGCTAGTATCAATTGCCGTTTGCGGAAGAGAGTTCCAAACTTCTACCACCCTTTGTGTGTAGAAATGTTTTCTAATCTCACTCCTGAAAGGTCTGGCTCTAATTTTTAGACTGTGCCCCCTACTCCTAAAATCCCCAACCAGCGGAAATAGTTTCTCTCTATCCACCCTATCTGTTCCCCTTAATATCTTATAAACTTCGATTAGATCACCCCTTAACCTTCGAAACTCTAGAGGATACAACCCCAATTTGTGTAATCTCTCCTCGTAACTTAACCCTTGAAGTCCAGGTATCATTCTAGTAAACCTACGCTGCACTCCCTCCAAGGCCAGTATGTCCTTCCGAAGGTGCGGTGCCCAGAACTGCTCGCAGTACTCCAGGTGCGGTCTAACCAGGGTTTCACGTGAGGTGGCCAAGTGAATTGCAACTACAGTGAAACTATGGACAGCCTTCAATGCACCAAGTATCTTTTACAACTTAAAACACAGGACAGCGCGAGGCGGCAGCAGGTTTTGTGAAAGAAGCGGCTTTTGGGGAATGGGGAGCCCTTTACCCAGCATCCATAGCGGCAGAGAAACCGCCCTATCTCTGGGATTGAATGCTCGCTCGGCTCGATCCCGGGGATAGGACGGTGTCTCTGGGATTGAATGCTCGCTCGGCTCGATCCCAGGGATAGGACGGTGTCTCTGGGATTGAATGCTCGCTCGGCTCGATCCCGGGGATAGGACGGTGTCTCTGGGATTGAATGCTCGCTCGGCTCGATCCCGGGGATAGGACGGTGTCTCTGGGATTGAATGCTCGCTCGGCTCGATCCCGGGGATAGAGCGGTTTCTCTGGGATTGAATGCTCGCTCGGCTCGATCCCGGGGATAGGACGGTGTCTCTGGGATTGAATGCGCGCTCGGCTCGATCCCGGGGATAGGACGGTGTCTCTGGGATTGAATGCTCGCTCGGCTCGATCCCGGGGATAGAGCAGTGTCTCTGGGATTGAATGCTCGCTCGGCTCGATCCCGGGGATAGGACGGTGTCTCTGGGATTGAATGCTCGCTCGGCTCGATCCCGGGGATAGAGCGGTGTCTCTGGGATTGAATGCTCGCTCGGCTCGATCCCGAGGATAGAGCAGTGTCTCTGGGATTGAATGCTCGCTCGGCTCGATCCAAGGGAAAGAGCGGTTTCTCTGGGATTGAATGCTCGCTCGGCTCGATCCCGGGGATAGGACGGTGTCTCTGGGATTGAATGCTCGCTCGGCTCGATCCCGAGGATAGAGGGGTTTCTCTGCTGCTATGGATGCTGGGTAAAGAATTCCCCATTCTTCTGAGAATGTTTACTGTACATACAATGACCGTTTTGAAAATAAGGACAATCGAAAAAAAAGGATAAGCTGATGCCAGTCCCTAGGGTGTCTGTAATTTACAGGTCTCACTGTACCTTACAATGGGAGCCCTGTATCCAATGCTCTGATGAAGCCGTGATTTATAGGACTTATCAAATATACATTTTAAGGAGTTTTTTTACGGACTATATAGTTCTTCACGATGTGCAAGCCTTTTCTGTGCAATGTACCAAAAGTGCACGGGAAGGTGCAAGGTTTACACCATGTGTTACAGCAGTGGTGCCCCAGTGAGCTGACACCACCCATGTTTCCCAACGTTTCACCCAACGTGCGACTGACCTCTGACCACCAGCGTTGTGCCACTTCCCGTTTGTTTGGACTTGTCTATGTGGGTGCTGTGATAGGCTACGCCACAGTAGTACACGCCGCTATCGAGCTGGTCCACTTGTTGAATTCTCAAGGTGGCGTCACCTTGGGCAGCCAGGCCGTGCAGATGAAACTTCCCGGGACTCCCCGTGTTCGAGCAAGCCCCCAGACACAGGCTGCTCCCCTTGTTGCTGCTGATCCTGAACCATTGAATTTTCGGATGACCAGAGCACCCGGGACCGGTGAACTTGCAGGGAATGGTCAGGTTGTCAGTTGAATATCTTTCGATGAAAGGCTCTTGGTTGACGGTTACATTACAATTTTGAGCGGCAAAGCCTGTTGAGAATAAACATTGCTACTTTATTCCGCCTTTACTTGCCGCTAAGCTGTAAATGTTAAACAGGCCATGAGAAAAGACCATTCAGCCCATCAAGCTCGTTCCTTGACCATGTGCAGTCCACTCCATCATGGAATCTTGTCAACTCATTTTATCTCCTGACCAAAGACTCTGCAAAGTTTCCTCTTGCTTTCCCCACACACCCCCTGCCAAGATAAATTGATCCAAATTCCATGGCCCCTCTCTTAAGTTTACTTCCTACATTATACACCCCTGCCTCAGTTACCTTCCTTGCTGTGACATTTCTCTGGCCCCAGCAACTTCAGAACTTTCCATCTCAGTCCCAAACTGATATTTCTCCAATTCTTTTCAAAAGGTATTTGCACCAGATAACAGTTTCAGGCAGGAAAAGACCTTCAGCCCATCTAGTCCACCTATCCACAGTATCCCCTTCGGTCCATCTAGTCCACCTATCCACAGTATTCCCAGGTATACACGGGTATCATGGGGAGTAGTTAGTTTGGTAAGTAATAGGTCCTAACTCACTAGCCTACTGGAATTCTTTGAGGGAGTAACATAGCCAGTGGGAGAGGATAAACCAGTAGATGTGGTAAGCCTACAAAACAGCAAAAGTAATTGGTTGGCCGTAAAGCGTTTGGGACGTCCTGAGGACATGAAAGGAGTTGTATAAATGCAAATTCTTACGCGGAGTTTCAGAAGGCATGTGGCAGAGTTCCTTGAGTAAGACCAAGAGGGAAGGTTAGAGCTCATTTGAGAATTGGCACAGCAACAGAGTGATAAACGGAAAATGCTCTGCGAGGGAAAAATGCAACCAGTGCAGTTCCCCAGGGGACAGTCCGGGGGCCCTCGGAGGGGACGGTCCGGGGGCCCTCGGAGGGGACGGTCCGGGGGCCCTCGGAGGGGACGGTCCGGGGGCCCTCGGAGGGGACGGTCCTGGGGCCCTCGGAGGGGACGGTCCTGGGGCCCTCCAAGAAGCAATGTTGAAATGGGGTTTAATTAACCCTTTTTAAAACGGAGCTGTATCGCTATCCCTTCAGGAGAAGAGTTGAAGATTGTAGAGATATTGGCAACATTTCATTTTTTTTTCCAGAGATTTTTTTTATTCGTTCATGGGATCTGGGCATCGCTGGCAAGGCCGGCATTTATTGCCCATCCCTAATTACCCTTGAGAAGGTGGTGGTAGGGGATGGAACTTGGTGTCCCTTGAAATGGGGGATTTGCAGATGAGGGGGGGAGTCCATGATGGAATAATCATTCATGGACTCCGGAGTGGAGTGGGTTGATGGGCTGAATGGCCTTTTTTGTTCTTATTTTACATTCGTGTCCTCCGGCTCTCTTATAGAATCATAGAAGTTCACAACACGGAAACAGGCCCTTCAGCCCAACATGTCCCTGTCGCCCAGTTTATACCACTAAGCTAGTCCCAATTGCCTGCACTTGGCCCATATCCCTCTATACCCATCTTACCCATGTAACTGTCCAAATGCTTTTTAAAAGACAAAATTGTACCCACCTCTACTACTGCCTCTGGCAGCTCGTTCCAGACACTCGCCACCCTTTGAGTGGAAAAAATTGCCACTCTGGACCCTTTTGTATCTCTCCCCTCTCATCTTAAATCTATGCCCCCTCGTTATAGACTCACCTATCTTTGGGAAAAGATTTTGACTATCGACCTTATCTATGCCCCTCATTATTTTATAGACTTGTATAAGATCACCCCTAAACCTCCTACTCTCCAGGGAAAAAAGTCTCAGTCTATCCAACCTCTCCCTATAAGTCAAACCATCAAGTCCCGGTAGCATCCTAGTAAATCTTTTCTGCACTCTTTCTAGTTTAATAATATCCTTTCTATAATAGGGTGACCAGAACTGTACACAGTATTCCAAGTGTGGACTTACTAATGTCTTGTACAACTTCAACAAGACATCCCAACTCCTGTATTCAATGTTCTGACCAATGAAACCAAGCATGCCGAATGCCTTCTTCACCACCCTATCCACCTGTGACTCCACTTTCAAGGAGCTATGAACCTGTACTCCTAGATCTCTTTGTTCTATAACTCTCCCCAACACCATACCATTAACGGAGTAGGTCCTGGCCCGATTCGATCTACCAAAATGCATCACCTCTAAATTAAACTCCATCTGCCATTCATCGGCCCACTGGCCCAATTTATCAAGATCCCGTTGCAATCCTAGATAACCTTCTTCACTCTCCATAATGCCACCAATCTTGGTGTCATCTGCAAACTTACTAACCATGCCTCCTAAATTATCATTCAAATCATTAATATAAATAACAAATAACAGCGGACCCAGCACCGATCCCTGAGGCACACCGCTGGTCACAGGCCTCCAGTTTGAAAAACAACCCTCTACAACCACCCTCTGTCTTCTGTCGTCAAGCCAATGTTGTATCCAATTGGCTACCTCACCTTGGATCCCGTGAGATTTAACCTTATGTAACAACCTACCATGCGGTACCTTGTCAAAGGCTTTGCTGAGGTCCATGTAGACCACGTCTACTGCACAGCCCTCATCTATCTTCTTGGTTACCCCTTTAAAAAACTCAATCAAATTCGTGAGACATGATTTTCCTCTCACAAAACCATGCTGACTGTTCCTAATCAGTCCCTGCCTCTCCAAATGCCTGTAGATCCTGTCTCTCAGAATACCCTCTAACAACTTACCCACTACAGATGTCAGGCTCACCGGTCTGTAGTTCCCAGGCTTTTCCCTGCCGCCCTTCTTAAACAAAGGCACAACATTTGCTACCCTCCAATCTTCAGGCACCTCACCTGTAGCTGTCGATGATTCAAATATCTCTGCTAGGGGACCCGCAATTTCCTCCCTAACCTCCCATAACGTCCTGGGATACATTTCATCAGGTCCCGGAGATTTATCTACCTTGATGCGTGTTAAGACTTCCAGCACCTCCCTCTCTGTAATATGTACACTCCTCAAGACATCCCTATTTATTTCCCCAAGTTCCCTAACATCCATGCCTTTCTCAACCGTAAATACCGATGTGAAATATTCATTTAGGATCTCACCCATCTCTTGTGGTTCCGCACATAGATGACCTTGTTGATCCTTAAGAGGCCCTACTCTCTCCCTAGTTACTCTTTTGCCCTTTATGTATTTGTAGAAGCTCTTTGGATTCTCCTTTGCCTTATCTGCCAAAGCAATCTCATGTCCCCTTTTTGCCCTCCTGATTTCTCTCTTAACTCTACTCCGGCAATCTCTATACTCTTCAAGGGATCCACTTGATCCCAGCTGCCTATGCATGTCATATGCCTCCTTTTTGACTAGGGCCACAATCTCCCGAGTCATCCAAGGTTCCCTACTTCTACCAGCCTTGCTCTTCACTTTATAAGGAATGTGCTTACCCTGAACCCTGGTTAACACACTTTTGAAAGCCTCCCACTTACCAGACGTCCCTTTGCCTGCCAACAGACTCTCCCAATCAACTTCTGAAAGTTCCTGTCTAATACCATCAAAATTGGCCTTTCCCCAATTTAGAATTTTAACTTTTGGGCCGGATCTATCATTTTCCATAGCTATCTCAAAACTAATGGAATTATGATCACTGGTCCCAAAGTGATCCCTCACTAACACTTCTGTCACCTGCCCTTCCTTATTTCCCAAGAGGAGGTCAAGTTTTGCCCCCTCTCTAGTCGGGCCATCCACATACTGAATGAGAAATTCTCCTGAATACACTCAACAAATTTCTCTCCATCCAAGCCCCTAATGCTATGGCTGTCCCAGTCAATGTTAGGAAAGTTAAAGTCCCCTACTATTACCACCCTATTTTTCTTGCAGCTGTCTGTAATCTCCTTACATATTTGCTCCTCAATTTCCCATTGACTATTTGGGGGTCTGTAGTACAATCCTATCAAAGTGATCTCTCCCTTCTTATTTTTCAGTTCTACCCATATAGACTCAGTGGGCGAACCCTCGGATATATCCCCTCTCACTACTGCCGTGATGTTCTCCTTAATCAAGAACGCAACTCCCCCTCCTCTCTTACCTCCTGCTCTATCTTTCCTATAGCATCTGTACCCTGGAACATTGAGCTGCCAGTTCTGCCCCTCCCTTAGCCATGTTTCAGTAATAGCTATAACATCCCAGTCCCATGTACCCATCCATGCCCTGAGTTCATCTGCCTTGCCCATCAGACTTCTTGCATTGAAATAAATGCAGTTTAATCTAGACTTCCCTTGGTCTTTGCCCTGCTTTCTCAGACCATCTGTCCGTTCATGTTTTGTACACTCTCCCTTACTGCCTTTTGTTTCTGTGACCACTTTACTTCCCACTGACTTCCTGCATCGGTTCCCATCCCCCTGCCACATTAGTTTAAACCCTCCCCAACAGCACTGGCAAACACTCCCCCTCGGACATTGGTTCCAGTCCTGCCCAGATGCAGACCGTCCAATTTGTGCTGGTCCCACCTCCCCCAGAACCGGTTCCAATGGCCCAGGAATTTGAATCCCTCCCTCTTGCACCATCTCTCAAGCCACGTATTCATCCTAGCTATCCTGTCATTCCTACTCTGACTAGCCCGTGGCACTGGTAGCAATCCTGAGATTACTACCTTTGAGGTCCTACTTTTTAGTTTAACTCCTAACTCCCTAAATTCAGCTTGTAGGACCTCATCCCGTTTTTTACCTATATCGTTGGTACCTATATGCACCACGACAACTGACTGTTCAGCCTCCCCCTCCAGAATGTCCTGCAGCCGCTCCGAGACATCCCTGACCCTTGCACCAGGGAGGCAACATACCATCCTGGAGTCTCGGTTGCGTCCGCAGAAACGCCTGTCTATTCCCCTTACAATCGAGTCCCCTATCACTATAGCTATGCCACTCTTTTTCCAGCCCTCCTGTGCAGCAGAGCCAGCCACGGTGCCATGAACCTGGCCGCTGCCACCTTCCCCTGGTGAGCCATCACCCCCAACAGCATCCAAAACGGTATACCTGTTTGAGAGGGGGATGGCCACAGGGGGAACCCTGCACTACCTGCCTGCACCTCCTACTCTGCCTGGTGGTCACCCATTCACTTCCTGCCTGTACACCCTTTACCTGCGGTGTGACCAACTCACTGAACGTGCTATCCACGAGTTTCTCTGCATCGCGGATGCTCCACAGTGAATCCACCCGCAGCTCCAGCTCCGAGATACGATCGGTCAGTAGCTGCAGGTGGACACACTTCCTGCACACATGGTTTTCTCCCAACATGAGCTCCTCGCTCTTGTTCATTATCCAGTGACCCTTGTTGGGAGACATCTGATGAGATCAGGATTAGGTGGGGCTGGGATTCCCCCTTTTTTTTCCCCGCACCCCACTCTCCCCCTCTTCCCTCCGCCCCCTGCAAAACCTCCATCGTTGTGAGAGGATCTGGCCTGCGAGCCTGTCTCTGTGGTGATGGGCCTGGAGCTCTCCCCGTGCACTGCCCATGTGCTGGGTGAGACGTTGGCGATGTCCAGCCCAAGGGGTAAAGCACTGGAATATTTTAAACAGAATTCCTGTAAAACATTTGCCTTCCAGGATAAGGGAACACGATCTTGGTGGGAGTTGGTTTTATTTATTGAGCAGACAATCCTTAGGATTGCGAAGTATGGAGAAGTGTTTCATACAGGTGTTAATCTCACATTATATACTTAAGGGGCACTGTCTTCACGGAAAGGAGTTTGGCAAATCTTATGCTCAGCTTAAGGACACAATTCGCATTGAAATGTTTCATTGTAACCTCTCCAACAGTCACATCAGTAAAACCAGTACTTGTATCATTGAGTTAATTAGACCAGCAGATTCCTGGGCTGAGGAGGAGGGATGAAACCAACCAGAGGTCTTGCTCTTGATTGGTCTCCAGTGACCCCCCACCCACCTCCAGTAGTGTGCACGACCGGTGAGGGAGGGGGGGGCTAGTGTGCACGTCTGGTGAGTGAGGGGGGGGTTAGTGTGCACGTCTGGTGAGGGAGGGGGGGGTTAGTGTGCACGTCTGGTGAGGGAGGGGGGTTAGTGTGCACGTCTGGTGAGGGAGGGGGTTAGTGTGCACATCCAGTGAGGGTGAGGGAGAGGGGGTTAGTGTGCACGTCTGGTGAGGGAGGGGGGTTAGTGTGCACGTCTGGTGAGGGAGGGGGTTAGTGTGCACGACTGGTGAGGGTGAGGGGTTAGTGTGCACGTCTGGTGAGGGAGGGGGGTTAGTGTGCACTTTGGGTGAGGGAGGGGGTTAGTGTGCACTTTGGGTGAGGGAGGGGGTTAGTGTGCACGACTGGTGAGGGAGGGGGGTTAGTGTGCACGACCGGTGAGGGAGGGGGGTTAGTGTGCACGACCGGTGAGGGAGGGGGGTTAGTGTGCACATTGGGTGAGGGAGGGGGGTTAGTGTGCACGACCGGTGAGGGAGGGGGGTTAGTGTGCACGACTGGTGAGGGAGGGGGGTTAGTGTGCACGACTGGTGAGGGAGGGGGGTTAGTGTGCACGACTGGTGAGGGAGGGGGGTTAGTGTGCACATTGGGTGAGGGAGGGGGGTTAGTGTGCACGACCGGTGAGGGAGGGGGGTTAGTGTGCACGACTGGTGAGGGAGGGGGGTTAGTGTGCACGACTGGTGAGGGAGGGGGGTTAGTGTGCACGACCGGTGAGGGAGGGGGGTTAGTGTGCACGACCGGTGAGGGAGGGGGTTAGTGTGCACGACCGGTGAGGGAGGGGGGTTAGTGTGCACATTGGGTGAGGGAGGGGGGTTAGTGTGCACGACCGGTGAGGGAGGGGGGTTAGTGTGCACGACTGGTGAGGGAGGGGGGTTAGTGTGCACGACTGGTGAGGGAGGGGGGTTAGTGTGCACGACTGGTGAGGGAGGGGGGTTAGTGTGCACGACCGGTGAGGGAGGGGGGTTAGTGTGCACGTCTGGTGAGGGAGGGGGTTAGTGTGCACATTGGGTGAGGGAGGGGGGTTAGTGTGCACGACCGGTGAGGGAGGCGGGCGGTTTGGGCTCATCAAAGATGTCCTCCCCCTGCTGAATAGCCACTGTCTAAGGTCACGTGAAGAATGACCCGGTTGGTTGAGGATTGTGAAACTCGAGCTGAGTCCATCAGGAGGGGGTGAAGGGGGATTTTTGCCGAGCACTTTTTCAGGAAGTGACCAGGAGTTGTGCAATCGCACGTTGAGTGGAGTTGAGTTGCTGGCACTGAGTTGCGTTAGTGTATAAATAGTGCAATGTTGGACAATTGAGGAAGAAAGAGCAAGTATTAAGTGATCTTTTATATCCGATTCTCAGTGCAAGAGGTTTTGCCAGATGCTGGTAATTAGCCCGATGAAACCACAGTGCCTATTACTGGAGACAAAACTCGTGTCTCAGGTCTGTGAACTCGTACAGTCAATCTGGGGACATTGTGTGATACTTTACCACTCGCACGCACATCCACACACAGACCATAATATTCATTAAAAGAAAATCGTACAGTTGCCGCTTTTCAGTTAAATGGAAATAGAAATGTAACGGGTGCTTTCAATCTGTGACTAATGTCACACGAGGCCTGAATTGGAGGAGCGCTGAGATCTCGGAGGGTCGTAGGACTGGAGGAGGTTACAGAGATAGGGAGGGGCGAGGCCATGGAGGGATTTAACACGATGATGAGAATTTTAAATCGAGGCATTGCCAGACTGGGAGCCATTGTAGGTCAGTGAGCATGTGGGGTGATGGGTGAACGGGACTTGGTGAGAGTTAGGATACGGGCAGCAGAGTTTTGGATGAGTTGAAGTTTATGGAGGGTGGACGATGGGAGGCCGGCCAGGAGAGCATTGGAATAGTTGAGTCTGGAGGTAACAAAGGCACGGATGAGGGTCTCAGCAGCAGCAGATGGGCTGAGGCAGGGACAGAAACGGTTGATGTTGCAGAGGTGGGAGTAGGCGGTCTTGGTGATGGAGCAGATATGCGGTCTGTAGCTCATCTCAGGGTCAAATAGGACGCCAAGGTTGTGGACAGTCTGATTCAGCCTCAGACAGTGGCCAGGGAGAGGGATGGAGTCGGTAACTAGGGAACGGAGTTTGTGGCGGGGACCAAAGACAATGGCTTCAGTCTTCCCAATATTTAATTGGAGGAAATTTCGGCTCATCCAAGACTGGATGTCGGACCAGCAGTGTTACAAATGAGAGACAGTGAAGGGGTCGAGAGAGGAGCAGATCAATCCACCTGTGAGCAACTTGTTTTACCTAATCCTTTTAAATAAAATTAAGCCCTTCCTGGTCATCCTGTGTGTGTGAATCCCCACGTCCTTACACTGACCGGTACAGTTTCAGTACTAGAAATAATTGAAATAGTAACCTTGTCTCTCATTACTTCATATTTTAGTTACAGTCTTCCTAGCAAATTTTGTCCTAATATTTGTCTGTTGATGGTGCAATAATTTGTGAAATATTTTGGCCTTACTGTAATTCGTGTGCTGCCAGTTCCCAATGAAATATTTTTGCTCCAGAAAACATTCCATTCACCTTGTGAGAAATTGTTTAAAACGTGTTTTATCTTTTTATAAAGGAAGACCAGCACTGCCGATAACCTTGTTATCAGTGACTGCTCTCCCTTGCCCCATCCCTGTTGGGGCTGGATGTTGAAGGGTTAATGTACAAACCACACACGATGACTCAAGCTGCAGTTAATTCCTCATAATAGCAACAACTTTACACCAACAAAAAGTTATTTGCTCTTTCCCCTTTTCCCTCTTACTGTTACAATTCAACTTTTCCCTGATTCCAAAAAAGCTTGATTGCAGCTTAAAAAGTAAAAAGCAGGGAGATTTGAACAGCAGCTTCTCAACACTCTCAGAAATATTCGAAAGCACTTCACATATAGTGTTATTACAATGTGTTATTCTTGTGTGGGACAATGTGACAGCCATTTTGTGTACAGCAAGAGCTTATTGGGATGAATAATCAGTTTGTTTTTAGTGATGTTGGTTGAGGATAGAATGTTGGCCAAGACTTCAGGCGAACTCCCACATTCTTCTTTGAATCGTGGCCATGGGATCGTTTACGTCCACCTGAAGGGGCAGATGGGGCCTTGGTTTAACGTCTCATCCGAAAGACGGCACCTCCGACAATGCAGCACTCCCTCAAGTGCTCCACAGAGGTATCAACGTGGATTTATGTGCTCAAGTCTCTGGAGTAAGGTTTGAACCCATGAGCTTCTGACGCAGAGAAGAAAGTGAGCCCAATGCAGTAAATAGTCTCAAACTTAACATATGAGATGGGTTCAATACAAAAAAACCCAGGGCAGGTACAGCACGGATTAGATACAGAGTAAAGCTCCCTCTACACTGTCCCATCAAACACTCCCAGGGCAGGTACAGCACGGGTTAGATACAGAGTAAAGCTCCCTCTACACTGTCCCATCAAACACACCCAGGGCAGGTACAGCACGGGTTAGATACAGAGTAAAGCTCCCTCTACACTGTCCCATCAAACACTCCCAGGGCAGGTATAACACTATTAGATACATAGAAGTTACAACATGGAAACAGGCCATTTCCCTGGTGGTGTTTAACCTCCATGTGAGCAAATAATCCGAAAGATGTTTACCCACCCTGTTCCCATGACCTTTTATGCCCTTTTGCTTCACCAACTCTCCATTCTAATCTCGAATGTTGACACGGTTTGTGAAGCAGGCAGTACAGGTTGGTGTCCGGTTTAATCCCCAGTCTGTGCTGAGTTAGAGACGACAAACAGCCTCGATGCTCCTGATCTAGGAATCGTCCACATCATTCCAGGTTCCTGCTCCCAGTGACTCTTCAGTGACCTTCACTGGCCTTGAACATAAACAGGATCGGGCTTTGGCCGTGATGCCTCTCATGGCTAATTTGCCCCGCTGATGCTCACTGTCTCGGCTCGCAGGCGAAGAGGGTGAGGTACCTCAGGGATGTTGCAATCCACTCAACACTACCCTGCCACAAGTCAGGGTCATCGTGGGGATTTGGGGAGGGGGGAGCAAAGTAAAACTGAGTTGAGGAATTCTCACCTGCTATGTGAAGGTTGACTGCTTGATGGAAAAGCAAGAGGATCTTGCCAAATCTAATCGGCAGCGCCATCGTTCAACTGCTTCGAGCTCAAATTGAGAACTCTGCGAGAGCTCTTAGTTGGGAAATTATTTCCTTCTTTCTGTAGCCGCCACGTCACTGGGAGAGGAAGTTGCCTGGGAGCACGTGGCTCTGAATAGCAGTGATTTTGTGAGTGTGAGTGTGTGAGTGTGAGTGTCTCTCTGCATACGCTGTATAATAATGATTGTGTCTCTCACGCAGTGTTGAGTCAATGTGAAGACATTCAGGAGTTAAGGTTTGACTCAGACCCTTAACTGTGTGAGTCAGTGTATAGATCATCTCACTGTGTGTGTGTAGATTATTTGAGTTGTGTAAGTATACAGATCCTGTGCATGCAGATTGTACAGATTATGGATGTTTGTGTATATACAGACTTAATGCTTGTGTAGATTATCTGTCTTGTGTACAGATATAGATTCTGTGTGTGTACAGATTGAATGAATTGTGTGTGTATTATTGTGACTCAGTTGCACACTGTGTTTGTGTATAGATTTAAAATCATAGAATCATAGAAGTTTACAACATGGAAACAGGCCCTTCGGCCCAACATGTCCATGTCGCCCAGTTTATACCACTAAGCTAGTCCCAATTGCCTGCACTTGGCCCATATCCCTCTATACCCATCTTACCCATGAAACTGTCCAAATGCTTTTTAAAAGACAAAATTGTACCCGCCTCTACTACTGCCTCTGGCAGCTCGTTCCAGACACTCACCACCCTTTGAGTGAAAAAATTGCCCCTCTGGACCCTTTTGTATCTCTCCCCTCTCACCTTAAATCTATGTCCCCTCGTTATAGACTCCCCTACCTTTGGGAAAAGATTTTGACTATCTACCTTATCTATGCTCCTCATTATTTTATAGTCTTCTATAAGATCACCCCTTAACCTCCTACTCTCCAGGGAAAAAAGCCCCAGTCTATCTAACCTCTCCCTATAAGTCAAACCATCAAGTCCCGGTAGCATCCTAGTAAATCTTTTCTGCACTCTTTCTAGTTTAATAATATCCTTTCTATAATAGGGTGACCAGAACTGTACACAGTATTCCAAGTGTGGCCTTACTAATGTCTTGTACAACTTCAACAAGACATCCCAACTCCTGTATTCAATGTTCTGACCAATGAAACCAAGCATGCTGAATGCCTTCTTCACCACCCTATCCACCTGTGACTCCACTTTCAAGGAGCTATGAACCTGTACTCCTAGATCTCTTTGTTCTATAACTCTCCCCAACACCATACCATTAACGGAGTAGGTCCTGGCCCGATTCGATCTACCAAAATGCATCACCTTACATTTATCTAAATTAAACTCCATCTGCCATTCATCGGCCCACTGGCCCAATTTATCAAGATCCCGTTGCAATCCTAGATAACCTTCTTCACTGTCCACAATGCCACCAATCTTGGTGTCATCTGCAAACTTACTAACCATGCCTCCTAAATTCTCATCCAAATCATTAATATAAATAACAAATAACAGCGAACCCAGCACCGATCCCTGAGGCACACCGCTGGTCGCAGGCCTCCAGTTTGAAAAACAACCCTCGACAACCACCCTCTGTCTTCTGTCGTCAAGCCAATGTTGTATCCAATTGGCTACCTCACCTTGGATCCCGTGAGATTTAACCTTATGTAACAACCTACCATGCGGTACCTTGTCAAAGGCTTTGCTGAGGTCCATGTAGACCACGTCTACTGCACAGCCCTCATCTATCTTCTTGGTTACCCCTTCAAAAAACTCAATCAAATTCGTGAGACATGATTTTCCTCTCACAAAACCATGCTGACTGTTCCTAATCAGTCCCTGCCTCTCCAAATGCCTGTAGATCCTGTCTCTCAGAATACCCTCTAACAACTTACCCACTACAGATGTCAGGCTCACCGGTCTGTAGTTCCCAGGCTTTTCCCTGCCGCCCTTCTTAAACAAAGGCACAACATTTGCTACCCTCCAATCTTCAGGCACCTCACCTGTAGCTGTCGATGATTCAAATATCTCTGCTAGGGGACCCGCAATTTCCTCCCTAACCTCCCATTACGTCCTGGGATACATTTCATCAGGTCCCGGAGATTTATCTACCTTGATGCGCGTTAAGACTTCCAGCACCTCCCTCTCTGTAATATGTACACTCCTCAAGACATCCCTATTTATTTCCCCAAGTTCCCTAACATCCATGCCTTTCTCAACCGTAAATACCGATGTGAAATATTCATTTAGGATCTCACCCATCTCTTGTGGTTCCGCACATAGATGACCTTGTTGATCCTTAAGAGGCCCTACTCTCTCCCTAGTTACTCTTTTGCCCTTTATGTATTTGTAGAAGCTCTTTGGATTCTCCTTTGCCTTATCTGCCAAAGCAATCTCATGTCCCCTTTTTGCCCTCCTGATTTCTCTCTTAACTCTACTCCGGCAATCTCTATACTCTTCAAGGGATCCACTTGATCCCAGCTGTCTATGCATGTCATATGCCTCCTTCTTCTTTTTGACTAGGGCCACAATCTCCCGAGTCATCCAAGGTTCCCTACTTCTACCAGCCTTGCCCTTCACTTTATAAGGAATGTGCTTACCCTGAACCCTGGTTAACACACTTTTGAAAGCCTCCCACTTACCAGACGTCCCTTTGCCTGCCAACAGACTCTCCCAATCAACTTCTGAAAGTTCCTGTCTAATGCCATCAAAATTGGCCTTTCCCCAATTTAGAATTTTAACTTTTGGGCCAGACCTATCATTCTCCATAGCTATCTTAAAACTAATGGAATTATGATCACTGGTCCCAAAGTGATCCCTCACTAACACTTCTGTCACCTGCCCTTCCTTATTTCCCAAGAGGAGGTCAAGTTTTGCCCCCTCTCTAGTCGGGCCATCCACATACTGAATGAGAAATTCTCCTGAATACACTCAACAAATTTCTCTCCATCCAAGCCCCTAATGCTATGGCTGTCCCAGTCAATGTTGGGAAAGTTAAAGTCCCCTACTATTACCACCCTATTTTTCTTGCAGCTGTCTGTAATCTCCTTACATATTTGCTCCTCAATTTCCCATTGACTATTTGGGGGTCTGTAGTACAATCCTATCAAAGTGATCTCTCCCTTCTTATTCTTCAGTTCTACCCATATAGACTCAGTGGGCGAACCCTCGGATATATCCCCTCTCACTACTGCCGTGATGTTCTCCTTAATCAAGAACGCAACTCCCCCTCCTCTCTTACCTCCTGCTCTATCTTTCCTATAGCATCTGTACCCTGGAACATTGAGCTGCCAGTTCTGCCCCTCCCTTAGCCATGTTTCAGTAATAGCTATAACATCCCAGTCCCATGTACCCATCCATGCCCTGAGTTCATGTGCCTTGCCCATCAGACTTCTTGCATTGAAATAAATGCAGTTTAATCTAGACTTCCCTTGGTCTTTGCCCTGCTTTCTCAGACCATCTGTCCGGTCATGTTTTGTACACTCTCCCTTACTGCCTTTTGTTTCTGTCACCACTTTACTTCCCACTGACTTCCTGCATCGGTTCCCATCCCCCTGCCACATTAGTTTAAACCCTCCCCAACAGCACTGGCAAACACTCCCCCTCGGACATTGGTTCCAGTCCTGCCCAGATGCAGACCGTCCAACTTGTACTGGTCCCACCTCCCCCAGAACCGGTTCCAATGGCCCAGGAATTTGAATCCCTCCCTCTTGCACCATCTCTCAAGCCACGTATTCATCCTAGCTATCCTGTCATTCCTACTCTGACTAGCCCGTGGCACTGGTAGCAATCCTGAGATTACTACCTTTGAGGTCCTACTTTTTAGTTTAACTCCTAACTCCCTAAATTCAGCTTGTCGGACCTCATCCCGTTTTTTACCTACATCGTTGGTACCTATATGCACCACGACAACTGGCTGTTCACCCTCCCCCTTCAGAATGTCCTGCAGCCGCTCCAAGACATCCCTGACCCTTGCACCAGGGAGGCAACATACCATCCTGGAGTCTCGGTTGCGTCCGCAGAAACGCCTGTCTATTCCCCTTACAATCGAGTCCCCTATCACTATAGCTCTGCCACTCTTTTTCCTGCCCTCCTGTGCAGCAGAGCCAGCCACGGTGCCATGAACCTGGCCGCTGCCACCTTCCCCTGGTGAGCCATCTCCCCCAACAGCATCCAAAACGGTATACCTGTTTGAGAGGGGGATGGCCACAGGGGCTGTGTGTTTCTTGATCTAACTTCTATCACAAAACAAACAATAATAATAATTTCTAAAACAAAAGCTGGAAATCTGAAATAAAACCAGAAAATGCTGGAAACACTCAGCAGGTCAGGCAGCGTCTGTGAGAGAGAAACAGAGTTAATGTTTCAGGTCGGTGCTGCCTGACCTGCTGAGTGTTTCCAGCGTTTTCTGTTTTTATTAAATATAATATAAATAATTTGCTGCTTGTGTTCAAAGTTCTGTCTTGTGGAAGTATAACGGTTATTTACCCAGATTTATTTTTTAACTGCTGATGTGCGATACCCAAAGTTTGTGCTGAACACCTGGATCTGTAGCCAGAGTTGGGCAGTGGATTTGTCTCAGTTTTCCCAGTTTCTCCCTTCTTGTTCCGACTGTTCGATCTGTTCCTGGGCCATAGGTTCTGCAGGCTCCAGCTCCCCTCCCCCGACTCGCCCAAGTGCCTATTGTTTTTAATATGTAAACACAGAGAGAGTGCTGGGAGGAAATTCGACTGTGGAGGGAATCGCAGCTGAGCCTAATCGTCACAAGATAGTGGAGAATGAGGAAGGCCATTCGGCCCATCAGTGCAGCGTCTAGCTGTCTCTTAAGTGACTCCCAAGTTTTTGCCTCCACTGCTTTCCCCAGCGTCCATTCCATGTGTTGACTGCTTTTTGTGTGCCTTTGATCTCAGTCCTAAATTTACCTTTTACTAGTTTGAATCCGTGAACTCTTATCCTCCTCTCAGTTTAATTAAAAAGTAATATTCCGGGTTAAACTTTTTCCTATACCCTTAACTATCTTATTATCTTCTCAGGCTCCTCCTTCCCAGGCTGAAAGGCCCAGGTCACTCCAGCCTTTCCCCACAACTCAGACCCCTGACACCGGGGATCAGCCCCGTGACTCCTCTCTGTACTGCTCCCACCCCGGGTATTTAAAATGTCGTTATACCTCCCACAGTCGAATAGCCCCGTGACCCTTGCTGTCTACCATCGCCGGCAAGGAGCAGCAACTTTGGCGAGGGTTTACTGGCACCTACACAACCAGCACCGGTCAGCACCCTGGGGAGAGCTGTTAAACCGGGCAGGGGAGGTAATAGGAATCGTTTGGTTATTGCATCTGCTGCGATCTGTTTTTTTTTGCAGGCGGCAAGTGGGAGAGACCCTCGGAATATCTGGAAGTAACGGGAGAGACGTGGGAGGAGCAAGTGGCCAGTTTCAGCGAGGACGTGTTCAGCAAGGCGGGTTTTGCCATCGAATCCTTCACCCGGCTCCCCTACCTCTGCGAGGGGGACCTGTACAACGACCACTACGTCCTGGATGATGTGGTGTTTGTCCTTAAACCGGTGTAAAGCGGCCTTGCCTTTCGATGCTTCGTAGCAAAGGGCTGGACTTAACCATTCCGATCGGCTAGAATGGATCAGACTTACACTTTTTAAAAGGTCAAATAATGTTAAAACGCTGCTTGTTTTATTTTAAATATACTCGAATATTGTGTGAACTTGTTATTCATTTGATGGCTGTTTGAGGGAGTACAGTCTTTTAGATGTCTAACTCTGTCCTTTCTGGTCAAAAATATCTCTGTTGCGAGGGTGTTTGATCTGAACCCAATGACTGCCATGGTTTATTGAAAACGTGCCTGATATCGTCTTGTTGCAGTGTTATTCCAGGGTAGCTGCTTTATTTTAAAAGAGCTTTCAAAACTGGCTTTAGCTGTAAATCGCCTTCTGTACGGTTCTTACAGGGGGGGGGGTGATGAATTCTAATGGTCTGGGTTTGAATGGGATCGTTTAAAACATCTCAAATGTTCAGAAATGATGGGTTTTACAATTTAACGCCCAGTCATCTGATTTAATCGCAAAAACTGAAAGTAAATGTTTGATATTTTACATTTCAAAGAATTAAATTTTTTAATCTAGTAGGTTATTCACTTTTGGAAACATGTAGACACCAGAGAAGGAGGCTGTGCCCGGGCTGAAGGGACAACCAAGTGTCAATTTTCTTGATCTGGTCGTTTACAAGTTGTTGACATTTTGTTCAGTGTTTCCTACAATCACTGTAATTAAAGAATAATAAACTTTCATTACATTTGAAGCTGATTGCCTCACATGTGGATCCTTTAATATTTTATCTATCTATGTAGATTTTAAAATTCTCATCCTTGTGTTCCAAGCCCTCCATGGCCTCGCCCCCCCCTCCCTATCTCTGTAACCCCCTCCAGCCCTACAACCCTCCGAGATCACTGCTCTCCTCCAATTCTGGCCTCTTGTCCATTCCCCAATTCCTTCGCCCCACCATTGGCAGCCGTGCCTTTAGCTGCTGAGGCCCTAAGCTCTGGAATTCCCTCCCTAAACCTCTCCGCCTCTCTCTCTCCCCCTTTAAGATGCTCCTTAAAACCCAGCTCTTTGATCGAGCTTTTGATCACCTGTCCTAATAAAGGAAGAAGAACTTGCATTTCTATAGCGCCTTTCACCACCTCAGGACGTCCCAAATCGCTTTCATAGAATCATAGAAAATTTACGGCACAGAAGCAGGCCATTCGGCCCATCGTGTCCGCGCCGGCTGAGAAACGAGCCACCCAGCCTAATCCCACTTTCCCACATTTGGTCCGTAGCCCTGCAGGTCACGGCTCTTCAGGTGCACATCCAGGGATTTTTTTAATGAGTTGAGGGTTTCTGCCTCTACCACCCTCTCAGGCAGTGAGTTCCAGACCCCCACCACCCTCTGGGTGAAAAAATTTTCCTCAGCTCCCCTCTAATCCTTCTACCAATCACTTTAAGTCTATGCCCGCTGGTTATTGACCCCTCCGCTAAGGGAAATAGGTCCTTCCTATCCACTCTATCTAGGCTCGTCATAATTTTGTACACCTCAATCAAATCTCCCCTCAGCCTCCTCTGTTCCAAGGAAAACAACCCCAGCCTATCCAATCTGTCATCATAGCTAAAATTCTCCAGTCCTGGCAACATCCTCGTAAATCTCCTCTGTACCCTCTCTAGTGCAATCACATCCTTCCTGTAATGTGGTGACCAGAACTGTATGCAATACTCAAGCTGTGGCCTAACCAATGTTTTATACAGTTCTAGCATAACCTCCCTGCTCTTATATTCTATGCTTCGCCTAATAAAGGAAAGTATTCCATATGCCTTCTCAACCACCTTATCTACCTGTCCTGCTACCTTCAGGGATCTGTGGACATGCACTCCAAGGTCCCTCACTTCCTCTACACCTCTCAGTATCCTCCCATTTATTGTGTATTCCCTTGCCTTGTTTGCTGTCCCCAAATGCATTACCTCACACTTCCCTGAATTGAACTCCATTTGCCACTTTTCTGCCCATCTGACCAGTCCATTGATACCTTCCTGCAGTCTACAGCTTTCCTCCTCGCTATCAACCACACGACCTATCTTTGTGTCATCCGCAAATTTCTTAATCATGCCCCCTACGTTTAAGTCCAAATCGTTAATATGTACCACAAAAAGCAAAGGACCGAGTACCGAGCCCTGTGCCACCCCACTGGAAACAGCCTTCCAATCGCAAAAACACCCGTCGACCATTACCCTTTGCTTCCTGCCACTGAGCCAATTTTGGATCCAATTTGCCACTTTCCCTTGGATTCCATGGGCCTTTACTTTTTTGACCAGTCTGCCATGTGGGACCTTGTCAAAAGCCTTGCTAAAATCCATGTAGACTTCATCAATTGCGCTACCCTCATCGATCCTCCTTGTCACCTCCTCGAAAAATTCAACCAAGTTAGTCAGACACGACCTCCCCTTAACAAATCCATGCTGACTGTCCTTGATTAGTCCGTGCCTTTCTAAGTGACAGTTTATCCAGTCCCTCAGAATTGATTCCAATAATTTGCCCACCACTGAGGTTAGACTGACTGGCCTGTAATTACTCGGTCCATCCTTCGCTCCCTTTTTAAACAACGGTACAATGTTAGCAGTTCTCCAATCCTCCGGCACCACACCTGTATCCAGTGAGGATTGGAAAATGATTGTTAAAACCTCCGCTATTTCCTCCCTTGCTTCTTTTAACAGCATGGGATACATTTCATCCGGCCCTGGTGATTTATCCACTTTCAAAGATGCTAATCCCTTTAACACTTCCTCTCTCACTATGTTTATCCCATCCAATATTTCACACTCCTCCTCCTTAAGTACAATCTCCGCATCGTCCCTCTGCTTTGTGAAGACAGACACAAAGTATTCATTAAGAACCAAACCCACATCTTCCGCCTCCACACACAGGTTACCTTTTTGGTCTGTAATAGGCCCTAGTTATCCTCTTACAGCCAATGAACGTGTAGTGTCTCTTTATGTGGCTTGGTGTCAGCTTTTGTCTGATAACCTCCTGTGAAGGGCCTTGAGACGATACAGGCGCTATATAAATGCAAGTTATTGAACTGGGAAGGAGGGCAGGTGTAACCGAACACCTGTCTGACGTCAGCAAGCAAGTTTCTCGGTTGCTTCCTCGGGAGTTTGGATAAAGAAAGAAAGACAGAATCGGCGAGTTTTTTGCTCAGGTACTTGATCTTTAATCGGACCCCTTTGGTTGGCGAGGTTTTCCTGATAATCAAATTGTAGCGAATGTTTATCAGGAGGGGGGAGCGGGAGATGTTGCATTTTGTGAGTGTGGCGATTTCACTCTTCCCAGCGGCTGATTTACCCAATGGATCAATTCAAAACTATTCTTGTTTCAAGCTAAAGGAAGAATGTGGGAAACCTGCGGGGGGCGGGGGGGGGGGGGAGAGACCCTCCCCCCACTTCAGTGATTCTCACAGTGATTTAAACCGGCTTCAGATCAAATCTGTCAATGTTTTGTGAGTGTCCCAGAATATCATCGGCCACTTGTTCATTTCACCCCCGACCTTGTAACAGGTTGAACAGTGAACCGATTGTCCTTCAGTCCTTAGAATAATTCCTACCTTGAATAATTCTTACCCGAAAATAAGACCGCTTTAATTTTTCTCTCTGTTAACATTTGATTTGCAGCCTCTCTGACTCGCAGTGTGCAGCTCAGGTTTATCGCTGTCATTAAAGTAAACTGGCCATTAAAGTATTTCAGTCTGTGTTGAGTGGGACATTTTGAATTTTTAGGTTATAAAATTGGTGAGTTCTGGTTAATTTGAGAACATTTGCAGTGGATTTTAAAAAAAATACACTTTTGAATCGTTTTACGCAAGTTTATCACCTCTGTTCAGATATTCAGGGGTGTTTATGTTTGAATTATTTAAGATAATTGGCAAAAGAGCCAGGGGGGAGATGAGGAGAATTTTTTTTACACAGCGAGTTGTTATGATCTGGAATGCACGGCCTGAAAGGGAAGCAGATTCAATAATAACTTTCAAAAGGGAATTGGATAAATACTCGGAAAAAGAAAGGTTTTCAGGGCTATGGGGAAAGAGCAGGGGAGAGTGGGATTAATTGGTATCTCTTTCAGAGAGCCAGCACAGGCACGATGGGCCGAATGGCCTCCTTTTGTGCTGTATGATTCTATGTGCGGCAGCTGTTAAATTAGAGGCTCCTATTTGTATTGCTGTGGAAATAAAGCCAGTGGTGTTTTGATTTGATTGTACATCACTCTGTTTCATTTCTGGCCGGTCCTTTTGTGGTGAATCTCCCTGTTACCTGACAGTGAGAGATGCTTCACATTCCTGACCCTCCATAATACGTATTCACAGTGTCAGTACCACTGGAGGAACTGGGCAACTCGGTGATAAGATGCGGCCAAACTACTGGATCCTGCTGGTCATCTTAAGTCTTTCCCAAACCGGACTTTGTGTCGATGAGGATCCAGGTGAAAGTAAGAAATATATATTTTTTAAATGAATATATTCTTTTGGTTGGGATCTGTGCCATTTAAATAATTTTCAAATTAACCCAGGTCAGGGGTAACTAACAATAAAACAAGTGATATTAAAGTGCAGTTGTTATTTGCTTCACCTGGTTAAGTCTCCAATTAAATGCTAGGTATGTCTGTACTTTTAAAACCTTTCTGCTAAATGTTCCCATTGGAGAAGGAAGTAAAGTCTATTGGACTCTGTGGGGAATCCCCTGAGGAGGAGCTTGTTAACTGGAAATACTCCTTCGTTCTTTATGTTCTCTTCCCCCCATCCCCCCCCCCCAGTGAAGGCACTGACTTGTGTTGGGGTACAGTGTCATTGGGCAATGAAGACCCTTTGAACTTTACCCTAATGTCTGTTCTTTGTGTGAGCCTGGATGGCAAGTGTTAACAGGCTGTCTGACCACCCGGGCACTTATCCAATGAGCTGTCAGGATCAAGAGGAAGTTCTTCTTCAAAATTACATCACCACATGTGAGGAGAAAGGTGCCATCAAAGGGTCAAAATTATTGCCTGATTCCATCCCAATAAAGTATCTCTCCAGCTTTGCTGTATTGAATCACACGGAGCAGCATGATTACATTTTTGATCTTTGGACTCTCCTGAGTTAGCTGAACTCGGGTGGGGTAATGGTGGAGCTCTTACAATCGGCCTTAGCGTCCCTAGGGTAGACCGAGGAAAAATCAGACAGAGTTTCCACTCCCGGTAACTATCCAGCAACTCCTCCTGGAGTGTGAGTGTGTATGTGTGAGTGAGAGCGCGAGTGTGAGTGGGCGAGCGTGATTGGCTGGATTGCTCATGCATAGAGCCGGCACGGACTCGATGGGCCGAATGGCCTCCTTCTGTGCTGTAACCTGTCTATGATTCTATGATGTGCGAGTGTGTGTGTGTGTGCTCACGAGGGTGTGTGCGCACGAGTGTGAGTGTGTGTCCGAATTTATATTGGGTGAGGGCAGTCTCAGTCTCAGGCTCAGCTGTGACATCCTCTCCCAATCCAGGACCCTACGTCAACCCACGATCCTTCCTCCAAAAAGAAGAATAGCCCCTTGGGTGAGCTGGTGAAGGAATGGTGGCAGCTGTGAGACCAGCATGAGCAGTTCCTGAGAGAGAGAGAGAGAGAGAGAGAGAGAGGAGGGGACTGTTATTTAATACAAAATTGACAGAAAATTCATCTTTTGTTTTGTTAAAGAGAACTTGCTCTTTCACAGTTCATCTGGAGGATTATTAAGAAAATGTGGAATTATTTGTTCTCTGCCGTGTATCTGTTTTAACTCATTGTTCCTCTTACAGATTTACCTGCTCTGTTGAGAGAAATACTGGTTAGTGACAGGATTTTGTTTAAATTCCATTTTCTTCCACTTCCTGTTGCTGGTTTTGATGGGTTCAGCAGTTTAAACTTGTCTTTTACTTTTAGGATAAGTTGTTGGATGGGAAATACATCGAAGGTGAGATTCTCCCATTTTTATTGGAATCAAACTACTTGAAACTTACTTTGCCAGAAGTGTTGGTACTTTTTATATTTTAAAAACCTTCCCCTTCATTTTTCAGGAACTGTCGATGCAATTGAATACCTCAGGTACAATCTTTTGTTTCACCTAACGCCAACTAAAAGAAAGAACTTGCATTTATATAGCGCCTTTCACGACCTTAAAACTCCCAATGCGCTTTACAACTAATGAAGTGCTTTTTGAAATGTAGTCACTGTTGTAAAGTAGGAAACGTGGCAGCCAATTTGCGCACAGCAAGATCCCATAATCTATTTTTTGATGATGTTGGTTGAGGGATAAATATTGGCCAGGACACCGGGGAGAACTCCCCTGCTCTTCTTTGCCATAGTGGCCGTGGGATCTTTTACGTCCATCTGAGAGGGGCAGACGGGGCCTCGGTTTAACGTCTCATCCGAAAGTCAGTACCTCCGACAGTGCAGCACTCCCTCAGTACTGGCACTGGGAGTGTCGGCCTAGATTCTGTGCTCTAGTCTCTGGAATGGGACTTGAACCCACAACCTTCTGACTCAGAGGTGAGACTGTAGAGCTGCCCTTTTCTGACAATCCCTCTTGTATGGAGTGAAACCTCTGAAATTCAGGTACAAGTACAGGGGAGTTCTCCCCGGTGTCCTGGCCAATGTTTATCCCTCAACCAACATCACTAAAAAAACGATTATTTGGTCATTATAACATTGCTGTCCCACAATGATCAGATAATCATATAGTATTGCACTGGGAATGTCGGCCTGGATTATCTGCTGCAAGTCTAGATGGCGCTTGAATCTTCTGTCGTTAGAGGCAAGAATACTACCCACAGAGCCATGGCTAGAAGCCACAAGAATGTCTGGTATGGGAGATGGGTTAATGTGATACTGGTGCAGTGGTGGATGGGTTCCCGAGGTTGGGTTAAAGTTCACTTTTGGGGCAGAGCAGAGAGAGCTTTACTCTGCACCCAGCTGTGGTATAATTGACCAGAGGACTGATACTGGAGTGGGGGAATTGGCCTCTTCCCTAGAACTGACGGCCCTGCACTGTAATGGGGACAATAATTTTACCACTCGCAATAAAAACCTGGCAGATTGGGATCTCTCCCTGTAAAAGGTTTCACCCCCTTCAGACAGGAGGGAAATATCCCCACAACTCCACTCGAGAGAAGAAATACATGAAAGATTTCTTTCAAATAATCCACAGCAGTGAGCTTAATGATGTCTTTTCTGGGTTCTAGGGATCACTCCATCACTGAACACTACACAGACATAATACGTTATCTCCATTCAAAGGACTCTAGTTTGCATAACCTTCAGGTTTGATCAATACTCATATTATATGATTACGCTTCATAATCACAGAATGATAGAATGTTACAGCACAGAAAGAGACTATTCGGCCCATCGTGCCTGTGCAGGTTCTCTGAAAGAACTATCCAATCAGTCCCAATCCCCCTGCTCTTCCTTCATTGGCCTGCAAATTTTTCCCCTCAAGTATTTATCCAATTCCCTTTGAAAGTTATTATTGAATCTTCCACCACCCTTTCAGGGTGTGTGTGGGTGCGTGATGCGTGGGGGCGTGCGTGTGCGTGTGCGTGGGGGGGTGTGTGTGCGTGTGCATGTGCGTGGGGGTGTGTGTGTGCGTGTGCATGTGCGTGGGTGTGTGTGGGTGTGTGATGTGTCCCCATGTGGTTGGTTTGAGATTTTTTTTTCAACTTCCCCCCCCCCCCCACCACTCCCAAACGTTCTCCGCTCCAGTTCTGAAGCTGTTGGGGTCACAATTCAGCAGACAACGGAAGCCATTGCTGAGGTGCCCACTCCTCGACCGTGGGAGAACTCGCAACAACGTCTCATGCAGACTTTCCGGTGGAGAAGCAGGAGCGTTGACTTCCTCCCCCCCCCCACCTTTCCTGAGCCCTGTAGAATTGCCCCCACCTCAATATTTGGTGGTGTCCCAGGTTTGATCATTGGGCTAGGCTGAGTTGGCTGATCTCAACTGGGCTGGCAATAATTGGGGGGAGGGGATGGGGGTGATTACTGCAATTGACTTCAGTGTTCCAAGGCTAGCGATTGGAGGGGGGGGGGGGGTGGAAATCAGCTGGGAATTCCCTTTCCTGGTGGCTATCCCATGGGCCTCGCGCCCAAATGTGCATGTGTGGGCGGGGCCTGGACTGGGCTCTGGTGGGCGGGGCCTGTGTGGTGTGGGCGGGGCCTGGACTGGGCTCTGGTGGGCGGGGCCTGGGCAGTGTGGGCGGGGCCTGGACTGGGCTCTGGTGGGCGGGGCCTGGGCAGTGTGGGCGGGGCCTTGCAGTGTGGGCGGGGCCTGGGCAGTGGGGACTATCGGAACACGGGTAAGAGGGACTGTAGATCGGACTCCAGTGATTTCGAAATGATGCAGGTGCAGTTTGTTAAAGGCAGCGCTGAGATCCTTGGGAATATTTTTACTTTTTCGCAGATGGTTCTTTCTGACTCCTTTCTTTCCCTCTTGCAGACTTCATTTTCCAACTATTTCACAGAAATCATACTTCAGCCGAGACGACTGGCATCTGACCTTCGCCAGATGGAGATCTCAAAATTCTTACTCAGCACAAAATACCTCTGTAGTGGCAAGAGCATAGAGGTTCGTTCAGCGTGTTTGTGTTATCGGTGTGAGGTTATCCCGGTGTTTAAATCCCTCCATGGCCTCGCCCCTCCCTATCTCTAAACTCCTCCAGCCCAACAACCCTCCGAGATCTCTGCATTCCTTCAACTCATTTAACAAACAGCCAGTGGTCAACATGTGGTTAAAAGAGTTAAATTATGAGGACAAGTTGCATAAACTAGCCTGGTCTTCCCTTGAATTTAGACGAGTGAGGGGTGATCTGATCGAGGTGTTTAAAATGATTCAAGGGATTCGATCGGGTAGATGGGGAGATACTATTTCCTCTGGTGGGGAATCCAAAATAAGAGGAGGGTGTTATCTTAAAATTAGAGCTCGGCCGTTCAGGAGTGAAATCAGGAAGCACTTTTTCACACAAAGGGGAGTGGAAATCTGGAACTCTCTCCCCCAAAAGGCTGTGGATGCTGGGAGTCAGTTGGAGCTTTCAAGGTTGAGATCGATAGATTTTTGTTGGGTGAGGGTATCGAGGGATATAGAGCAAAGACGGGTAAATGGAATTGAGGCACTGATCAGCCATGATCTAATTGAAGGGCGGAACAAGCTCGAGGGGCTGAACGGCCTCCTCCTGTTCCTATTGGGGGGAGTAGGGGGTTGATCTTCTCGAAGGACAAGGTCAAATGGGCTCAAGGGCCACCCATTTTGAGACATGTGATCTTGTGCTAATTCTATAAGGTCCCTCCACTGTAGTTTGCTGTGTATATTAAGAACGCTCTCTATCCTCTCTCTATCCTCTCTCTCCATTTCGTTTGCCCAGTTTGTGTTCACCACGATCGACTTTGAGTATTTGAAAAACCAGATCATGCAGACGCCCGGAGGGAGTCGCTCCCTGTTCGTGACCAGCTGGGAGAAGTGTTCGCCGTTGCTCAGCTCCTCTCAGTGTTTGGAGCTGCTGATCGAGGCACTGAGACTGTCTTCAGCCATCTACCTCCAACCAGAGATGGTTGTGAACATGCCCAAAGATCTTCAAGAAGAGACTTTTAAAAATATGTAAGAGATAACTTATCCCTTTTGCTGCACTCTCGAACCTGTTTGTATTTGTATCTTCCTTACGATGTGGTGTGATCTGTGGTTTCTCTCTCGTTGCCTCGTGCTGATGTTGTGGTGACTCATCCGCGTGGCCGCTAGTTACGTGTGAGCCTGGACAGTGAGCACTGCTATTCAACCATGGAGGGGGCGCCTCAACTCCCCTGACATCCCCACACCCGTCTTTTCCAGCAGGGGTCACTGGACAGGTTGATGATGTTTGGGAACCCTGGCTAATGTTTCTCTCCCAGGCCCAAGCACACCGAGACCGCTGGTTGAACCCCTATTATCGCAGTCGGCACTCAATGCAGACCAAAACATTGGACCCGGGCCCTTCTGGGGCTTTATGGGTCAGCTAGGGGTTGCCAACTCTGGTTGGACATGTTCCAGGAGGTGTCATCACATGACCTACTGCCCCACCCCCACACTCCCGCCATTGGTCGCCTAACACGTCCATTCTCGCGGTGCCGCGCCTTCCCACGGCCAATTGGAAAGCGAACAGACTCCTCATCACCCAATTGGATGATACTTTTTCTCATGACCGATATTTTTACTAATAAACAAAAGTGTTCAAAAAATATTCTTCTGAAAACTACATTTTCTTAACGCCCTGTGATTTTCTTCCCCCGGTTTTTTGCTCTCAGCGTTGTCCTGGAGATTAGTCTATAATTCTTGGAGACTCCAGGCTAGTCCTGGAGGGTTGGCAACACTAGGGTCAGCCGCAAAGTGCATTTACCCATTGAGCCATCAGAGCTGTGCATTAGTCTTCCTACACCTTCCTCACACCCGTGTCTTCACTTGTTTGAGAGTTGGTGAAACTACCCATTCAGGACACTGAATCCAAGTCTCTAGTATACAACAGACTGAGCAACTTACTAGACTATTGTAGACTGAACTGTGACCAGTTCCCATTGACACCTTTCCAGACCAAGGATAATACGGTTAGAAAATACATTCATAGCTTAAACAGAATAGACCGCCGAATAAAAATATTTCACACATACTGACCACGGGCTGATTCGGTTGGTTGTGACTCAGTGGGTAGCATTCTTGCCTCTGGAGTCAGAAGACTGTGGGTTCAGAGTCAACGAGACGAGAGAGCACAAAATCTCGGCAGACACTCCCAGTGCAGTACTGAGGGAGGACATCTCTCTGTTTGTTTGCTGCTGCTGTCCCAGGTCACGAACCAGCGAGAGTCACGTCTGAATGTGGAAATCTTAATGGGCCGTCAGCAAGACCTCAACTGACCAATCAAAACTCAACCCAAGCAGTCGGTGTTGCTGTGAATGATGCCCCACACGGGTCGGAGGAGTTACTGAGCGGCAGTGAAACTGCACCAGAGCCGTGTCCACAAACCCCCATTGTTAACCTCCAATTTGACCGAGCAATAAATCTTGGCCCCCATGGTATAATTTGTATCACTTTCTTAAAAAAATTACTTTGTTTTTTTTCAGAACAACTGTGTTTAAGGAACTCTACGACAAAATGGCAGCTCGTACCCAAAGGGCAATATACGAATGGATCAGGCAGATCCTGCAGAGATCCTACAAACCCCCGCCTGGTAAGTTGGCCTGAACTAGATGGGGCCGGGCCTCTGGTTCCTTTCTCAGAGGAAGGGGGTATTGCGACCTTTAACATTTGTTCGTTTTCACCAAAAATCAGGGGCGAGTGGAGCAGAATCGTGGATCACTGCGGAGAACCTGTGGTTTCTGGGGAGATACATTGTTCACCTCTCTCCGGAGGAGATCCAGAAGATCAGTCTCAATGAGGTGAGCAAAGGTAGAGCTGCGAGACCTGACTCTCTCCCAGTCAGTCAGGGGAGCAGGCATGAGGGGCTGAAAGGCCTTTTCTTGTTCCTTGTTTCCTTAAATTGATCTACAGAGATGGGAGCCGGAGCCTCGGGGTTGCCGACCCTTCAGGATTGCCCGGGAGTCTCCAGGAGTTAAAGACGCACCTGGGAGCAAGCCCGGGAGAAAAATCATAGGGGCATTAAAAAAAGTTGCGTTTTAAAATGCCCAGAGGCCAGAATTGGAGGAGTGCAGAGATCTCGGAGGGTTGTAGGACTGGAGGAGGTTACAGGGATAGGGAGGGGGCGAGGCCATTGGTAGACCCCTTTAAGGGCAGGCTGGATAACTGTAAAATGTCCATTTTAATTTAATACACGTCAGTGCCTTTGTGTGTGTGTTTTTTTACACCAGATTCGACTGTTCATTAATTACGACAATGCGACAAAGCAGCTGGATTCCGTGTATGATATCACACCAGCTACCGCCAAAGCTTTCCAGGAAAGAATCAATGCCTCCGGGTTTGATATGGCCAACACCTCGACCGTGTACAGGTAAAGAGCAGCTCCTCCCCATCGCCACTGCATCACCCTCACACCAGCCCCTCTGCACTGATGCACTGAGTTATTCCCCAGTTACACGCACGTCATTGAGACCCCACTCTATCTCCCCCCGACCTTTTTTTTTATATTAAAGCAGTTCTCAGCGATCGTGAAACTGGCTCAGTATCGTTCTCACAATCTCACCCGTTTTTACTTTTCCAGACTGGGTCTTCTGGTCTGTTTCTTCGACAACGTGCAGGAGCTGGACGCTGGCGAAGCTCGAAGTGTACTCCACCAGATGATTAAGTGCAACCGTCTCAGGGGGTTCCAAGCCGACGTGAAGAAGGTACAGCATCTCTCAGCAAGGCATGTTTCCTCCTCGATGTAGAGAAGATGCTGAGACGTAGAGAAAATGTTTGTTTCCACTTGTGGGGGGAGTCCAAATCTATGGGTCATAAATATAAGATAGTCACTAATAAATCTAATAAGGAATTCAGGAGAAACATCTTTACCCAGAGAGTGGTTAGGATGTGGAACTTGCTACCACAAGGAGTAATTGAGGTGAATAACATCGCTGCATTTAAGAGGAAGCTAGATAAGTAGAAAGAAATAGAAGGATATGTTGATAGGGTGAGATGAAGAGGGGAGTGTGGAGTATAAACACCGGCATAGACCAGTTGGGCCGAATGGCCTGTTTCTGTGCACATCTGGTGAAGATATGATTGAGCTGTGACGCACGCCTTGGTCAAATAGCCCGCTGAAACTCACTGTCCTGGTTCACACCTTGAGAGTGGGTTACTGGGTGAGGTACTGGAGCCTTGCCTGTGCCCCTAAAGCAGGATGCCATCAAGAGTTGGCACCGACAGAGAACAAGGGGGTAAAATTGTCCTGCGCACATCCATGGTTTAAACCAAAAACATCTGCTCACTATGTGAAGCTGTGAGCCGTCCCAGTGACGTCTGGTACTTTTGTGCTGCCTCTAATGCGGACAGATTCGTTGTTAGGATCTGGAATGCACTGCCTGAAAGGGCGGTGGAAGCAGATTCAATAGTAACTTTCAAAAGGGAATTGGATAAATATTTAAAGGAAAAATTTGAAGGGCTACGGAGAAAGAGCAGGGAAGTGGGACTAATTGGGTAGCTCTTTCAAAGAGCCGGCACAGACAAGATGGGCCTAATGGCCTCCTTCTGTGCTGTATGATGCGATGATTGATTGATTCACTGTTACCTACTTGAGTGTTCAGCGGAAGTTTCATGCTATGTTTCTGTTCTCTTTTCTAGTTGAAGTCCCAGCTCCTTGGGTTAGTCCTGAAAAATCAGACCCTGAATGAAACGCTGGACTCGATCTCCGATGCTATTGCCGGGCTGTCCTTCACACAGCTCGAGTCACTGTCCCCACAGGCAGTGCGGAATGCTGTCTCCGTCCTAAGGACAGTGACCGGGTGGACCACAAGTCAGATGATCGTTCTAGCCGACAAATTTGTTGGGGACAGTAAGGTGAAGTGAAGCCTGATCTCGTACAAACACGGACTGTATTTTAGCGCGAATGAGTAAACTCTTGTGTTTAGAGTTTGAGAAATTACTGAGAGTCTGTTATTGAACTGGCGGGAGAGTTGGTCATCAGAGGACACAGATTTAAGGTAATTGGCAAAAGAACCAGAGGGGGAGATGAGGATGAGAATGCCTACGTAGTGCCCCTTTAATGAAAATGCCTATATAGTCAGTTTTCAGTAGATAGTAAAATGCCTAAGTGGCAAAGTAGAAGACGTAGTAAGGTGATTAAGCAAGGGTTAATTAGAAGCCTGCCTGCTAAGGGTTGGAACAATGGGCCCCTTCAAGGCTAATAGTGGTGTGAGTAGCTTGTCAGATGCAGAGGTCTGCTTATGCTCATCGGTTAGGGAGTCTGGTGTGGGGGGTCTCTGTACAGCTGGTTGATCAATAGAAATAATGAGCTGAGCAAAGCCGTAAACATCCCAAGTTAGTAGATAAGGATGTGGGATGAACAGGGGAAACATTCCAAGCTGGGAGATGAGGAGACATCCATCTATGTCTGTCACTGCGGCGTGATCAGCCAAGTTTAATATCTGTGATTGGTCTGCAATCAGGTAACCCCTCATGGTCAACCTATGCCCGGCTTATGATTGGTGTTGACCCTCGTGTTAACAATGTTCCAACCCCTATTGATCTGTATAAACGTGTGAATTTCTGTATGTGTCTTTGTTCTTACTCTGTCAGAATCGACAAGATTCCATCGGGAGTCAGAATCGAAGCTGCAGACTAAGTCCTGCTAATAAAGTTGTATTGAACTTTAAAAGTGTATTCGACTCAGTGTTTGCTGAACCAGACTGAGGGTAAAAGAATCCAGCTCATCAAGGAGAAATGTTTTTTAGGCAGTGAGTCGTTATGATCTGGAATGCGCTGCCTGAAAAGGCAGTGGAAGCAGATTCAATAGCAACTTTCAAAAGGAAAATTAGGAACATAAGAACAGGAGGAGGCCATTCAGCCCCTTGAGCCTGTTCCGTCATTCAACTCGATCATGGCTGATCTGAATTGGATAAATACTTGAAAAGGAAAAATTTGCAGGGCTATGGGGAAAGAGCAGGGGGGAGTGGGATTAATTGGATAGCTCTGTCAGAGAGCCAGCACAGGCATGATGGGCTGAATGGCCTCTTTCTGTGCTGTATGATTCTATGACTACAAGTAATTGTGTCAAATTGGACTTGAGGGCCAAGGCCTGTTTTTAATGGGGTTCCACTTTACACTTTCTTGGTTTTGTTCCCTTCTACTTTGCAGAACTTGTCGCTTTTTAATATCAGCCAGTTGGGGGGTTTGGTGTTGGGAGTCGGTGCAGATACGTTCTACAGCACTCACCCCGATGACCTGGTCCAAGCTGTGAAAGGCACCCTGTCTGATTACGCACCAGAACTTACAGCAGCCCAGCGACTTGCTGTGGTCACCAAGGTAACGTGTACTCTTTATTTGCCTCTTAAGATCTCCTGTTTTGCAGCCCAAAGAGCTTTTATTTTTGCTGTAATTCTTTTGGGGGAGGATGGGTACGATTAAGCCCAGTGCCTCTTTGCCTCAGGACCTTGGCCCCCCCCCCCCCAGTCAATGGAAAGGAAAGTCGAGCGGGGAGTATAGCGGACAGCCCATCCAATATCGTCTGTTTTACATCCCCCACAGGGGTCGCCAACCCCCCAGGATTGTCCTGGAGTCTCTAGGAATTGAAGATTCATCTCCAGGACACTGCTGCGAGCAAAATCCCCAGAGAAAAATCATAGGGGTGTCAAAAAATTGGGTATTTTATCTTCTATTTATTGGTTCTAAAAATATTGGAGACAGGGAAAAATGGCTGTTTAACTGATGGTCAAGAATCATCCAATTAGGTGACAGAGGACAGAGTCTGTTCACTTTCCAATGAGCCGTAAGGATGGACATGTCAGACGACCAATGGTGGGAGTGTGTGGGGGCTCCCCGAGGATGGACATGTCAGGCGACCAATGGTGGGAGTGTGTGGGGCTCCCCGAGGATGGACATGTCAGGCGACCAATGGTGGGAGTGTGTGGGGCTCCCCGAGGATGGACATGTCAGGCGACCAATGGTGGGAGTGTGTGGGGCTCCCCGAGGATGGACATGTCAGGCGACCAATGGTGGGAGTGTGTGGGGGCTCCCCGAGGATGGACATGTCAGGCGACCAATGGTGGGAGTGTGTGGGGCTCCCCGAGGATGGACATGTCAGGCGACCAATGGTGGGAGTGTGGGGGCGGGACTTCCCAATGATTGACATGTTGGGCGAACAATGGCGGGAGCCTGGGGGCAGGGTGAGGAGGGAGGTCATGTGATGAAATCTCCAGGAATACGTCCAACCAGAGTTGGCAACCATAACGCCCTGGTGAAATTAAAGGTTCTGGGGACTATGTTTTATAACTGGCTGTAAAATGTTCTTTCCGTCGTAGTTTGCTGAATTACCCAGCTCGATTCGCCCTTTTTATCTTTTTTTCTCCCCCTTTTCGATCCTGATCATTTTATTCTGTTCTTATTTTCAGATTGTTGAAATCAGGGATGTGTCCTCTGTATTAGACCTGTTGAATGGGTCCTTCTTAAAAGAGCTGCCTCTCTCCAGCCTGCTTGAAATGAAGAACTACAACATTACCCACCTTGACCACAAGGAGTTGAGGAGAAGTCAGGTTCGTTCGATATCCTAATCTGCGGGTTAAACATCCTCTTTGTATCTTCCAGCACCTGTAAATTTTATAATCAGGCCGAGGCAGAACGCCCTCTCATCGATTCCCCTCGGCATTCACTGCTGTGTATGGTACACATCCCCCTCAGGTGGAGTGGCCTGTGATAACCCACGGCTCCTGACACCACTGAATCTGCTTTGATGTGCGGCCTTGATTCCTCAGCCCTGTTGGTAATGAACAATTGCGCCCGTGGGTGATTGCCCCACCGCGGTTGTCTGAGAGTCACGTTTTGTAACCTTGATTCTGCCCTGCCAGACAGGGATGCCAACCCTCCAGGATTGGCCTGGAGTCTCCCAGAATTAATCTCCCAGGACACTGCCGCGAGCAAAAACCCCAGGAGAAAATGCGCAGGGGCATTAAAAATGTTTTTTTTCACTTTCTTTGAACATTTTCGTTTATTGGTCATAAAAATATTGGAGATTGCGGGTGGGGGAAGGCTATTCGACTGATGGTCAAGAATCATCCAATTGGGTAACGAAGAGTCTGTTCGCTTTCAATTGGAAGGTGGGGCATGTCTGGCGACCAATGGCGGGAGTGTGGTGGCGGGGGCATTGCAAGGATGGACGTGTCGGGTGACCAATGGCAGGAGTGGGGGAGCCCCCTGAGGATGGACATGTCGGGTGACCAATGGTGGGAGTGTGGGGCGGGGCAGTTGGAGGCAGGAGGTCATGTGATGAAATCTCCAGGAATACGTCCAATCAGAGTTGGCGACCCGACTGATAGACGGGAGGGTTTGTGCAGCCCAGTGATTTGGGAACTTCTTCTATTGAGGTCGGGCAGAGACAGTTGACCACACAACTTGCTAAAAGCCCCCTTGGGAGCAGCAAGAGTTGGTTTCTACAGCGAGGCACTTGAGCCTCTCGTGCAGTAGGGGGCGCTCTTCTGCTTTTGGGGCCGAGTTAAAGGGGCCTCACCCGCAGCGACCCACCTGGGCCACGAGGGGACTGCAGTGGGAACGTTTCTCCACATCTCGACCGGCATAAAGTTCACCCAAAAAATTAAGAAGAAAAAGAAAGCTTTGACTTTTGATTTACTGGCTTGTGTTACTCCTGTGTTTTGTCACTGAAATGGCGGCAGTTTATTCACTGAATGACCCTCCTTATCATCTGCAGGCCTTGTTCCTTTATGATGTGGTGTCTGACAGGAAGCCAATACATGAAATAATCAGGTAATGAAATCCGGCCACTTTATAGAATCATAGAATGATTACACAGCACAGAAGGAGGCCATTCAGCCCGTCGAGCCCATGCTGGCTCTCTGCAAGAGCAATCCAGTTAGTCCCACTTCCCCACACTTTGCCCGTGCCCTGCAGATTTTTTTCCTTCGAGTACTTATCCACTTCCCTTTTGAAAACCACAATTGAATCTGCCTGCCGCACTCTCCCTGGCAGCGCATTCCAGATCATAACCTCGCTGAGTAAAAAAGGTTTTCCTCATGTCGCTTTTGGTTCTTTTGCCAATCATCTTAAATCTGTGTCCTCTGGTTCTCGACCCATCTACTCTGTCTAGCCCCGTCATGATTTTGAACACCTCTATCAAATTTCCTCTCAACCTTCTCTGCTCCAAGGAGAACAATCCCAGCTTCTCCAGTCTATCCACATAACTGAAGTCGCTCATCCCTGGAACCATTCTAGTAAATCTTTTCTGTATCCTCTCTAAGGCCTTCACATCCTTCCTCAAGTGTGATGCCCAGAACTGGACACAATACTCCAGTTGTGGTCGAAACAGTGTTTTATAAAAGTTCAACATAACCTCCTTGCTTTTGTACTCTATGCCTCTATTTATAAATGAAGTGGAGATGCCGGTGATGGACTGGGGTTGTACAAATGTAAGGAATCTTACAACACCAGGTTATAGTCCAACAGTTTTATTTGAAAATCACAAGCTTTCGGAGAAAGCCTCCGAAAGCTTGTGATTTTCAAATAAAACTGTTGGACTATAACCTGGTGTTGTAAGATTCCTTCTATTTATAAAGCTCAGGATCCCGAATGCTTTTTTAACCACTTTCTCAACCTGCCTTGCCACCTTCAACGACCTGTGAACATATACCCCCAGATCTCTCTGTTCCGGTACCCACTTTAGAATTGTACCCTTTTGTTTATATTGCCTCTCCTCGTTCTTCCAAAATGCATCACTTCGCACTTCTCTGCATTAAATTTCATCTGCCACGTGTCCGCCCATTCCACCAGCCTGTCTATGTCCCCTTGAAGTCTATTACTATCCTCCTCACTGTTCACTACCCTTCCAAGTTTTGTGTCATCTGCAAATTTTGAAATTGTGCCCTGTACACCCAAGTCCAAGTCATTAATATATATCAAGAAAAGCAGTGGTCCCAGTACCGACCCCTGGGGAACACCACTGTACACCTTCCTCCAGTCCGAAAAACAACCGTTCACCACTACTCTCTGTTTCCTGTTACTCAGCCAATTTCGTATCCATGCTGCCACTGCCCCCTTTTATTCCGTGGGCTTCAATTTTATTGTCAAGCCTATTATGTGGCACTTTATCAAACAGCTTTTGGAAGTCCATATACACAACATCAACTGCATTTTCCTCATCGACCCTCTCTGTTACCTCATCAAAAAAGAAAGGAATGATTTCCAATTTTCTCTGCTCCTGAAGGCTCATGGGACCAGGAGCACTGAGGTCAGTTAGAGCTCTCCTAATGTCACATTGGCTGAGATAGGGAACTTTGCCCAGACTAGGGACCAAAATTGGTTCCGCCTGGATTTGTATGGGTCAATATTGCATTCTATCTGTCTCTGACTCTCTCTCTGTCTCTCTTTGTTTCTCTGTCTGTGCGTCTCGCTCTCTCCCTCTCTCTCTCTCCATGTATTAAAGTCTGAGAAAACAAAAAGTCAGTTCTTTCCCACTGGGGAAGGTAAGAATATTGACCAGGACACCAGGGAGAACTCCCCCGCTCTTCTTGGAAATAGTGTCATGGGATCTTTCACGTCCATCTGAAAAACTGAGGCCCCGTCTGTCTTAACGTCTCCTGCGAAAGACGGCACCTCCGACAGTGCAGCGCTCCCTCAGTACTGCACTCACTGGTCACTCGTTTCATTTGCTGTTTGCGGGGAACCTTGCTGTGCACAAAATGGCTTCCTTGTTTGCCTACATAACGATGGTAACTACACTTCATTTGGCTGTGACGTGCTGAGGATGTGATGTAAGTCCGAGTTCCTTCTATTTTACCTGTTTCTGCTGTTTCCTGTTTTCTCAGTTTCGGGGAGTTGGTGAAAGGACTGACTTGTGAACGTATCCAATCCTTGGACAACACGACGTTCCCCCAAGTCACCGCACTCTTACAAAGGAACCTGCACCTGCTGTCACCCCATCAGGTAACCAGAGCAATACACCTGAAAGAAAGAACTTGTATTTATACAGCACCTTTCACAACCTCAGGATGTCCCAAAGCGCATTACAGCCAATTATGTACTTTTTAAGTGTAGTCACTGTTGTAATGTAGGAAACACGGCAGCCAATTTACACACAGCAAGATTCCACAAAGAGCAATGAGGTAAGTGACCAGATCATCTGTTTTAGTGATGTTGGTTGAGAATAAATATTGGCCATGACACCAGGATGAACTCCCCTGCTCTTCTTCCAATAGTGCCGTGGGATCTTTTACATCCACCTGAGAGGACGGACAGGACCTCAATTTAATGTCTCACCCGAAAGTCGGCACTTCCGGCAGTGCAGCCCTCCCTCAGTACTGCGCTGAAAGTGCCGGTCTGGATTATGTGCTCAAGTCTCTGGAGCGGGACTTGAACCCATGACCTCTGACTCTGAGGTGAGAGCGATACCCCCTGCACCACTATATTCGGAGGGGCTTCTCTTGGGCCTTCAGTCTTTCCCTTGGGAAATATTCCCAGTGCCTCTGATTTTAACTAAGATTGTAATTGCTCATCAAGCTAACTCCATTATCCCGTGTTCGGGCCAATATTCATCCCTCAACCAACACCACCAAAAGCAGATTATCTCATTACGTACCTCATTTGCTTTGGTGGGATCTTGCTGTGCGATAGTTGGATGCTGCATTTGCCTGCAGAACAGGATCTGCAATTCAAAAGTAATCCACTGGTTGTAAAGCGCATTGGGGGGGTTCCTAGGGACATGAAAGGTGCTATTAACTGATGGGGGATTGAACTGGGGACTGACCTGACCTGATCTGTATTGTTTAGTACCAGGCCAGTGCATTTACTTTGCCATTGGGTGAAATTAAAGGGCTCCATTAAAGACACAATCATACATTCCATAGAATGTACAGCACAGAAACAGGCCATTCGGCCCAACTGATCCATGCTGGTGTTTATGCTCCAAACGAGCCTCCTCCCACCCCTCTTCATCTCACCCTATCAGCATATCCTTGTTCTCCTTTCTCCCTCATATGTTTATCCAGCTACAGCACAGAAGGAGGCCATTCGGCCCATCGTGCCTGTGCCGGGTCTTTTGAAAGAGCTATCCAATCAGTCCCATCTCCCCCGCCCCCCCCCCCCCCACCGACCCGTTCTTTCCCCATAGCCCTGCAAATATTTCCTTTTCAAGTCTATATCCAATTCCCTTTTGAAAGTTACGATTGTATTTAAGATCCACTGTATATAAGAAGGATCATTACAGCAACCTTTACAGTGAGGCTGAAATGCATGGGGTACAGTAGTAAATGAACCGTGTACTTGTGTAAAGTTGTGTTGTGTTTGGAGATCTGTGTGTCGTTCTTGTCACAGTGATGTCGCACACACACTGCATCTTCACCGCGATTTATATCACTGCCTCGCACGCTTGCCGAACACGGTTTCGCAGGGATGCTGCCCCTTTAAATGTTCTTGCTGCCGTTTCAGTTGAATTGCCTGGCGTGGAAGTACCAAAAAGACGCGCCCGAGTCGATGCCCCCTCTTCTTCTCGCAACCCTTCCGTGAGTACCCACTCGGGCGCCTTGACCTAAACAGTTGGCATTAGTCGTGTGAAAACGTTGGAGGATTAAGCCGTGAGATTTCTTTCCTTGTCGTTCTGTCTAGTGCTACTGTCCTGGAGAACGCTGCCCAATCCGTTTGCAGACCGTTATTAGTCAGCCTGGGGAGGGCCGAGCTACATTTAATAATCCCCGACTCGGCAAAAAGGATCAAGGTCATCGGAAGGGCGTTGCAGTGCCTGGTAAGGGAGATTGGGTTAATAATATGATCAGACCAACACTGCATGTGTAGGTACGGCTACAAGACCCTGAACCCATACTGGGCGTGTGATCCATTGAAAAGCAGTTACTAGAGTTCCTGATTCAGGATAATCTGCTTAAATCAAAGGTCACCAGTTTAACTACCCCAGTAATCTATATACACCCTGATTCGGTAATCCCTACTGTGTCTGTATTGTTCAAATTTTAATAAATTCACCTGTAACAAACATTCTGCTTCAGAAATATTAACCACAACAGAGGGTTTGGAGTAAGAATGTTATTCTATGTGGAGCCCCTCTTTTCCCTCCCTGACGATGGTTTATTTGGTAATGGTACTACCCTGTGTTGATACGTTGAATCAAACCGGACCAGAAGGGTCGGCTTTGATCTCTGCTCAAAATGATCTCGGCCAAAGCTGTGGAAGGGCTGTTAAGGTTGACCGCAGAGCCCCTGGTTTGGGGAGGGGAAGGTTGGTGGGGATTCCTGGTCTTGATGGCCCATTCTGGAAGGTGGGTGTTGAGTGAAGACCCCTGGATAATGCAGTCCCACTGTCTAGGCTCACGTATGAAGACTGGGAACGTGGCAGAGGGACCAGAAGTTGGCCGGTGCCTGTGGAACTGTACCCAAGGATGGGTCAGGGCCTTTAGGGGAAAGGAGGGAATCTTGCCCTTGGAGGGGGAGCTGGGGAATTGAACACACAGCTACTCAAAGCAACAGAAGGACTATGGTTTCATAGATTCATATTCAGATAATATTAAGAAATGACCAAGCTGATTCCTGTATTGATTTGAGGAATTATGTTAATTTTTAATTGCAGATAATATTTGCATTTTTAGAATTACACGGTACAGGACGGGTATGATGTGGATGTCCTGGGCAGAATAATCTGCAATCTGTCGCCACAGATTATAAGGACGAATATATCCCTCAAAGCACTGAATGAAGCGCTCATCCAGTTCAGGTCCTGCAGGAGCCTCGGCGATGACCAGAAAAGAGAACTTAGAGATAAAATTAGAGAACATTACGGGTAAGGCAATGAGTGTTTTAAATATTAGAGACTTCTCAATGGTTCAGGGCATGAATGTCCCTCATGGTGTAGGGTTTGTATCTCAATGGTTCGAGAGTGAATGGATGTACCAACGATGCAAGCCAAGCTTGCCTCAATGCTCCCAGGTTTGTCCCCTGCTCTGTGCTGAGTCAGTTGAGCTCAGGGCGGAGGGCGGGCAGTAAGGGGGGCGCTACAATTAGCCCCGGTACCTCCAGTCCAAGGAATAGAAACATTAGCCAGGATTCCCATCCTTGCCCGCTATCTATTGCCTTCCCTCCCTCCCTCCCCCCTGCCCCCCCACCCATGTGGTATGGAGATCTGGTGAGAGCAGTATTAGATTTGGCGATGTTGCCCGCTCATGGTGGAATCACCTGCCAACGCTGGGTATCTGGGCTCGTACATGTGCAGAATGACGGCATGGGCAAGATACCAGAGCGCTGATGGCATCAGTGGCGTGTTACTCCTGCACGAGTCAGCACTCTGAGGAGACCCCTTTTGGGGGGAGGTGGGGGGGAGAAGCTCAGTGAGTTTCACCTGTAGGAACACCAAATTGATCAGTTTACAAGAGAAGGCCCCGTGGGTGCAGAATCGAGTGAATTCCCATTTTTCCTGTGATTCTAATGGCCAATTTTCTAATGATCCGTGTTTACATTCCAGGAATCCCACTGCATGGCAGCCTGAATTGATCCAGGATCTGGGACCTTTACTTACACTCTTGTCAAAGGAGGACCTGACCATCGTTGCACAGAAGGTAACTGATGCCGCGCCCCTTCGTTTTGTTCTGTTGACCATGTGCCATGTCTTGGCGTGGCTATCCAATAATCCTTGCCCATGTCCACCAGGGTTGCCACCTCTCCAAAAATGGATTTTCAGAATCTCAACTGCATCTTTTAAGAGAAAAGTTAATAACTATTTTGGTAGCAGAGGGAGATACAAGGCTGTGCGGAGCAAGTGGGCTGTGGGGTTAGTTTTAGATTGCTCTAGCAAAGAGCCAGCACGGGCACAGAGGGCTGAATGGCCTCCTTTCATGCTGTAAACTTCTACAGTTCTTTGATGAGTGCAACATAGGAACATAGGAACAGGAGTAGGCCATTCAGCCCATCGAGCCTGCTCTGCCATTTGATAAGATCATGGCTGATCTGTGATCTAACTCCATATACCTGCCTTTGGCCCATATCCCTTAATACCTTTGGTTGACAAAAAGCTATATCTCAGATTTAAATTTAGCAATTGAGCTAGTATCAATTGCCGTTTGCGGAAGAGAGTTCCAAACTTCTACCAACCTTTGTGTGTGTGTGTAGAAATGTTTTCTAATCTCACTCCTGAAAGGTCTGGCTCTAATTTTTAGACTGTGCTCCCTACTCCTAGAATCCCCAACCAGCGGAAATAGTTTCTCTCTATCCACCCTATCCGTTCCCCTTAATATCTTATAAACTTCGATCAAATCACCCCTTAACCTTTGAAACTCCAGAGAATACAACACCAGAGTTTAGAAGGTTAAACACAGTTATATAAGGTATTGGTGAGACCGCACCTGGAATACTGCATACAGTTTTGGTCTCCATACTTAAGAAAAGACATACTTGCTCTCGAGGCAGTACAAAGAAGGTTCACTCGGTTAACCCCGGGGATGAGGGGGTGGACATATGAGGAGAGGTTGAGTAGATTGGGATTCTACTCATTGGAGTTCAGAAGAATGAGAGGCGATCTTATTGAAACATTTAAGATTGTGAAGGGGCTTGATCGGGTGGATGTGGTAAGGATGTTCCCAAGGATGGGTGAAACTAGAACTAGGGGGCATAATCTTAGAATAAGGGGCTGCTCTTTCAAAACTGAGATGAGGAGAAACTTCTTCACTCAGAGGGTAGTAGGTCTGTGGAATTTGCTGCCCCAGGAAGCTGTGGAAGCTACATCATTAATAGAATCATAGAATCATAGAAGTTTACAACATGGAAACAGGCCCTTCGGCCCAACATGTCCATGTCGCCCAGTTTATACCACTAAGCTAGTCCCAATTGCCTGCACTTGGCCCATATCCCTCTATACCCATCTTACCCATGTAACTGTCCAAATGCTTTTTAAAAGACAAAATTGTACCCGCCTCTACTACTGCCTCTGGCAGCTCGTTCCAGACACTCACCACCCTTTGAGTGAAAAAATTGCCCCTCTGGACCCTTTTGTATCTCTCCCCTCTCACCTTAAATCTATGTCCCCTCGTTATAGACTCCCCTACCTTTGGGAAAAGATTTTGACTATCTACCTTATCTATGCGCCTCATTATTTTATAGACTTCTATAAGATCACCCCTAAACCTCCTACTCTCCAGGGAAAAAAGTCTCAGTCTATCCAACCTCTCCCTATAAGTCAAACCATCAAGTCCCGGTAGCATCCTAGTAAATCTTTTCTGCACTCTTTCTAGTTTAATAATATCCTTTCTATAATAGGGTGACCAGAACTGTACACAGTATTCCAAGTGTGGCCTTACTAATGTCTTGTACAACTTCAACAAGACATCCCAACTCCTGTATTCAATGTTCTGACCAATGAAACCAAGCATGCTGAATGCCTTCTTCACCACCCTATCCACCTGTGACTCCACTTTCAAGGAGCTATGAACCTGTACTCCTAAATAAATTTAAAACAGAAATAGACAGTTTCCTAGAAGTAAAGGGAATTAGGGGTTACGGGGACCGGGCAGGAAATTGGACATGAATTTAAATTTGAGGTTAGGATCAGATCAGCCATGATCTTATTGAATGGCGGAGCAGGCTCGAGGGGCCGATTGGCCTACTCCTGCTCCTATTTCTTATGTTCTTATGTTCTTATGTAAAACAGATCATATTTGACAGAGTCGCATAGCCCAAAATATCGTGAATATTTATTTGACAAATGTGGATGTAAAAAAACTTTCTACAGAAAACATGTTTGTTTCTTGAAATGCATTTCTTTTAATGAGTTTAACCGTTTTCATTAAATGATATTTTTCCTTTCTTCCCCCCTCCTTCTCCTTAGTTTCCGGACATACTGCTGCAGTTGGGGTTGGAGGTGCAGGGGATGGTCGTGCCTCAGGATTTCCTGTCTGTGGTGTTCAGTGTCCTCGAGAGAACAAGCGGGAATGGTAAACCCTCCAGTCCAGCTCCAGGTGAATCTCCTTTCCTTTACAGAGCTGAGTGCTCCTTGGAAAGTGGCCCAACTCCCGGTGTCCACCTTTAACAAAATTCTCTCCTTCTGAAAGAGCGCTCTGTTTGGATTTGGTTGATTAAATCTCTTTTTTTTTTCCCCAACCAATGTTAAATTTATTCCAGTCTGGCGGTGTCTGTCTTGAAAATGAGAGTCACTTATATCTCGAGCTAGTTAATTGTTTTTCATGCCTGTTTACTGCTCAACAGCATGATATCATGATCGTGGAATCATAGAATCATACAGCACAGAAGGAGGCCATTCGACCCATCGTGCCTGTGCCAGCTCTTTGAAAGAGCTATCCAATTAGTCCCACTCCCTCTGCTCTTTCCCCACAGCCCTGCAAATTTTTCCTTTTCAAGTATTTATCCAATTCCCTTTTGAAAGTTATTATTGAATCTGCTTCCACCGCCCTTAGTGCATTCCAGATCATCAGAACTTGCTGCGTAAAAAAAAAACACATTTCCCCTCATCTCCCCTCTGGATTTTTTGCCAATGACCTTAAATCTGTGTCCTCTGGTTACCGACCATCCTGCCAATGGGAACAGTTTCTCCTTATTTACTCTATTTTAGAAATTGGGGCAGATCCTGAATCAAGAACAAAATGGCTTAAGGGGGATATTGCCCTCACTGAAAGGTGTTCAATGAACCTTCCTTTTGTGTTTTAGAAGGGTTGAAAAATATAATTGTGCCACTTGCAACATTTACACTAATCTCCAACAAGTGCCAACGATGATGACGTTTCAGGTCGAAGACCTTTCGTCAGAAGTCCTGTTGCTGATGTCAGTTGCAGCGATTGGTGGGAGGTGTAATTAGGCTGCAGAGAGACTTTACAACCCACACACCTGAATCCTGGCAGAGCTCAGAAAACATTTACATATAAATCGCTGACCTTTGAAACAAAGACGCCTGTGTGTAGGTCCCTGGCCCTGGGGGAGGTGCTCTATGTCTGTCCCATTCACCAGCCACGGAGCTGGAAGTTTGGGATGTTTTGTTTCCCATTTCTTTTGAACTAATGTTCAATTATCAGTTCTTTTAAAAAACACGGAATTTGCAAGATGAAAAGAGGCCGTTCGGCCCATCCAGTCCCTGTTGGTGTCTGTCCTCCACACGAACAGTAATCCTAATCCCGTATTCCTGCCCTGTTCCCAAAACCCTTTAATCCCCTTCCCCTATCGAACATATTCTTGAATATTGACCCAGTCTCTGCTTCAATCACTAAATGAATTCACAGCCTCACAACCCTCTGTGTAAAAAAAAACTTTCTCCTGCTCTCTGTCCTGACTCTCGTACATTTAATCTTGTATCTATGGGGTAGATTGTGACCTTGTTCAGTGGTGTGAGTCGGCCGCCTGTTTTACATCTCCCCATATTTTTATTTCTATTGACTACAATCTTCCTTTCTGAAATCCGTTTTGGCAGCTTCCAATTATTTTCTCTTCATCCAGATATTTAGTACTTTTATCTTTAAAGACGCACGGTGAATTTAAGTGAGGAGCATTTAATATTTTCTGAAGCATGATCAGTGATTCCCTCACGTTCCCCTCCTCCTCCGTGCCGTGTCTCAGTCTGTGCTAATGTAGGTTACAGTTTTTCTATATTGTATTGTTTTAAATCCAGATCGGCTGGGAGATCTGAAGTGGAGTGCGTGCCCTTTGATGAAATCTCGCCCCCTTTCTGTCTCCCTGCAGACTGCAGTGATGTGAGAATGCCTTCCTTTGATCACATACTCAAACTGGCAGATGCTAACTCCTACTGGTCAGCTCGGGAGCTACGCTGCATGTCCGCGGAGACTTTTATAACAAGTGTGGAGCTCCTCGGTGCCCTGAAGAGTTTCGACGTAGTTCGGCTCACAGCTCTAAAGGACAAAGCGAAGGCGGTACGTTAGCACAGAACCTCGACTCACTGTATACAACAACAACAACGTGCATTTATATAGCGCCTTTAATGTAGTAAAACGTCCCAAGGTGCTTCACAGGATCAATCATCAAACAAAATTTGACACCGAGCCACATAAGAAAATATTAGGACAGGTGACCAAAAGCTTGGGCAAAGAGGTAGAGTCTTAAGGAGAGTCTTAAAGGAGGTGAGAGGGAATTCCAGAGCTTAGGGCCCAGGCAGCTGAAGGCACGGCCGCCAATGGTGGAGCGACAAAAATTGGGGGATGCACAAGAGGCCGGAATTGGAGGAGCGCAGAGATCTCGGAGGGTTGTAGGGCTGGAGGAGGTTACAGAGAGAGGGAGGGGGCGAGGCCATGGAGGGATTTGAAAACAAGGATGAGAATTTTAAATTTGAGGCGTTGCCGGACTGGGAGCCAAAGTAGGTCAGCGAGCGCAGGGGGCGATGGGTGAATGGGACTTGGTGCGAGTTTTGGATGAGCTCTTGTTTACGGAGGGCGGCCAGCTGTAAGAGGATTGGAATAGTCAAGTCTGGAGGTAGGTCTGGATCCGCACGGTTGGCGTTGGGGCTGAGGGTTTGTCCCCTGCAAGTTCCACCAGACCAGGAGCAGCTCCTGTAACGTGAATGTGGCGTTACTTTCTAATGGGGATGCGCTGTTTGCTGCTCCTGCAGGCAGTGTTTGGCGAGATGCAAAGCAGCTTCACATGCACTAACATCAATTGTCCTTTCACAAGGTTTGGGGCCCGATTCGGGCCTGGAAGAACTACCAGGTGGTGGCACTTGGACGGATTGCCTTGTCTTTAAGTGAGAGCGAAATCAAAGAGCTGGACCTTGGCTCCATCGATACCATCGCTGCACTGAGCCGACAGACTGATTGGACTCCGACACAGGTAGGGACAGGCCTCAGCCACACAGGAGTCAGCCGAGAAACTTAGGGACCATCCATAAATACTCTTTTTAACAAAAAATAGTTGTTTCACTCTCCCTGGTACACTCTCCTCGGGTGCACCATGGTACACCTCCAGTATCTCTCCCCGAGTGCCAATTCTTCATGTAGAAACCGAGACTGGCAATTCGACCAGGGAACGGGCAATAGAGCCAAGCCCCATCCTGTCCTCACCTCCTGCCGGCACGACTCCCTGGCTAGTGACCCGGAGTGGGAACCGTGTCCGATTTCTGGCCCAGTGGGGCTGGGATCAGCTAACTCCGAGCACAGACTGGCAGTCGAATCCGAGACCTGCCGGGGCTGGTGGACTACAGCAGGCAGTGCAGTTACCAAATGAGCCATTGGGGGTTGAGGGGAGCGGGGGGGCTTTGCCACATAGAGTCATAGAGTCATAGAGTTATACAGCACGGATAGAGGCCCTTTGGCCCATCGTGTCCGCGCCGGCCATCAAGGCCTGTCTACTCTAATCCCATATTCCAGCATTTGGTCCGTAGCCTTGTATGCTATGGCATTTCAAGTGCTCATCCAAATGCTTCTTGAATGTTGTGAGGGTTCCTGCCTCCACAACCCTTCCAGGCAGTGAGTTCCAGACTCCAACCACCCTCTGGGTGAAAAAGTTCTTTCTCAAATCCCCTTGACCTTGAATCTATGTCCCCTTGTTATAGAACCCTCAACGAAGGGAAAAAGCTCCTTAGTATCCATCCTATCTGTGCCCCTCATAATTTTGTACACATGTTATACAACCGTACCCATAACACACTCTACAGATCAACTATTCCCTCCAAAAGCACATTGTAAAATATAAAGAAAGTGGATCATTTCTGTATAAATGTTAAAAATAAAAAGCATCTTTCAATCCTTCCCAAACACTTTTTACGTTTATAAAATTTATGGACGGTCCTTTACTGGTCCCTTGTTAAGTTTCTGATTGGCAGGCTGCCCCACGCATTGCGGATCAGATTGGGTCACAGTCGTTGTCACTGTGACTCACCACAGCGTCCCTGAGCTGCTGTCGTCCTCACTTGACGGTGGAGTAGTTCCAGGAAGAGCAGGATGCAAATGACACGTTTGAATTACCTCACGCCCACATAGATTGGGATTCAAGCTTCTTTAAATTATTGTTTTAGCATAAACTCTGTGGGGAAGAGGGGTGGTGGGAGGTAGCAACAGCTCCAGCACTGAGTCAAACATCCACTGAGAACCCAGAATGACTTTCCTTTTAGCCTGTGAGCGAAATTTTGCTTCCCCCCTTTCCTGAGGGTGCTGGGGGTTTGTGCTGGCGCTGGCTATCGTTTGGTGCCCCGGAACCCCTAGTGGCCAAACCTGGGCAGTGGTGGGTGCCTGCAGGCCATTCAACCACAGGAGGATCGCAGCCGGGCATCTCGGTGGCCCTTGTCCACCCTGCTTACTGCGCACTTTCCAGCTGGGGTAAAAACAAGCAGTTACACTGATGTGGGATGTGGGCGTCGCTGGCGAGGCCGGCATTTATTGCCCATCCCTAACTGCCCTTGAGAAGGTGGTGGTGAGCCGCCTTCTTGAACCGCTGCAGTCCGTGTGGTGAAGGTTCTCCCACAGTGCTGTTAGGAAGGGAGTTCCAGGATTTTGACCCAGCGACGATGAAGGAACGGCGATATATTTCCAAGTCGGGATGGTGTGTGACTTGGAGGGGAACGTGCAGGTGGTGTTGTTCCCATGTGCCTGCTGCTCTTGTCCTTCTAGGTGGTAGAGGTCGTGGGTTTGGAAGGTGCTGTCGAAGAAGCCTTGGCGAGTTGCTGCAGTGCATCCTGTGGATGGTACACACTGCAGCCTAAAGAGGGACATGAGTGTTGAAGACAAGACTTATTTTCTAAGGGGTCTGTGGCGTGCCCCTACCCCAGAAAATTGACTTTTTTTAAGGACCCTTTTTTAATGTTTGGTGCATTTTTCTTTAGTATTTTGGAATCTACAATTAACAGGAACATTGTAAATATTTCATCTAAAAGGGAGGAGACATTTGTTTAATGTTTTTGAAAACTACTCTCCTGTTACAATCTGGGGACAGGAGCAGCAGAAAATCTAGAGAGAAAAAAATAATTTAGAAAAAAACAAAAATGCTTCATAGCAAACGGGGGATTCAAACCCTGTCTTATTGACCATTGGATCACCCCAGTGAGGCTGTTTGAAGCAGACATACGGACAGTGCCCCAATACACTGATCGCAGGTGTTGGAAGCAGCTGCCACTAGGAGCTGAATTGAGACTGCTCCAGAGACAGCTGGGAGGGACGAATGGTTTCTGATCCATCCAGGGACCGATCCAAACCTGGGTCTCTGAAGGGGAAGGGCAGTGTGGTGACTTGTTGCACTGTCCAGCCCCCTAACCTTCACTGAATGTATAAACGTAATGGGGTTTGTGAAGTTAGTGATATTGAATGAAATTTGAGACAAGCCTATCTTGAAATATTTACATAGCAGCCTAATCCCCAGTAGGAATATTTTATCATAGTATAGTACAGCACAGAAGGAGGCCATTTGACCCATCGTGCCTGTGCCGGCTCTTTGAAAGAGATATCCAATTAGTCCCATTCCCCTGCTCTTTCCCCGTAGCCCCTGTAAATTTTTCCTTTTCAAGTATTTATCCAATTCCTTTTTGAAAGTTATTATTCAATCTGTTTCCACCGCCCTGTCAGGCAGGACATTCCAGGTCATAATAACTCGCTGGGTAAATAAAAAATAAATGTCTCCTCATGTCGTCTCTGGTTTCTTTTGCCGATCACCTTAAATGTGTCCTCTGGTTACCGACCGTTCTGCCACTGGAAACAGAGTAAATAAGGAAAAACTATCAAACTGTTCATGACTCTATCAAATCTCCTCTCAACCTTCTCTGCTCTGAGGAGAACAACCCCAGCTTCTCCAGTCTCTCCGTATAATTGAAGCCCCTCATCCCTGGAACCATTCTGGTAAATCTCTTTTCAGTCAGTTTATTTACAAATGAATGTATAAAGAAATGTTCTTTCTTTCTCGACAGGCTAGGTCTATATTGGAAGGCTTTCTCCAAGATTCTGGTCTGACCGTTGGTGCTATGAAGGGATCGGACCTGGCTGGATTGGGGAGCTTGCTGTGTGCAATGAATGGCAGCCAGCTCAGCTCCTTGAGTGTTGCCACCTACAGGTAGAGACCATTTTACATCAAGCTTCAGCCCTCTTTACTGTAGTGAGACGGATGGTCTGTTGAGGACTGCCCTCAGGAACGGCATTAAACGTTTTTGTTCATAACTTCGTTAGGGCCATTTTTGATGTGGTGGGAAGGGGCAGAAATAGGGGTTGCCAACCCTCCAGGATTGCTCTGGAGTTTCCAGGAATTAAAGATAATCTCCAATACAAGAGTAAGGAAGTCTTACTACAATTGTACAGGGCTTTGGTGAGACCTCACCTGGAGTTCTGTGTACAGTTTTGGTCTCCTTATCTAAGGAAGGATATACTTGCCTTAGAGGCGGTACAACAAAGGTACACTAGATTGATTCCTGGGATGAGAGAGTTGTCCTATGAGTAGAGATTTAGTAGAATGGGCTTATACTCTCTGGAGTTTAGAAAAATGAGAGGTGATCTCTTTGAAACACAAGATTCTGAGAGGGCTTGACAGGGTAGATGCTGAGAGGCTGTTTCTCCTGGCTGGAGAATCTAGAACTAGGGGGCATGGTCTCAGGATAAGGGGTCGGCCATTTAAGACTGGGATGAGGAGGAATTTCTTCGCTCAGAGGGTTCTGAATCTTGGGAATTCTTGCTCAGTCGTTGAGTATATTCAAGGCTGAGTTGGATAGGTCTATTTTAATTTAATCCTTTGCCTTGACATATGGGAGCTCTCCTTACCCCTCTTACTAGCATTTCCCTGCTTTCTGTTGCTCAAAGCAAGAGAAGGCACTGAATTCCAGCTCTGTCAGCTCCCCATGTCCATGCAGTTGGTGAATGGAGCCCAGAGGCAGGTTGAGCAGCGAGTCATCCAAGGGTTTGCAGGTGAAGGGCCCTTGGAATGTATTTGTATAGCAAGCGTCAAATATATAAATATGTGGAATATTATAATGTAATTCAGGCAATTTCACAGAGGATAATTTTCACAAGAGCCAGGTCACTGAAAAATGATGGACTTTGATTTTGCATCTGGCCACCTTTGACCTTCGCTATTAGGCCGTGCAAAATATTTGAGACCGTTCCATTTTCACAACGAACTGGCAGATGTGAAATCTTTGAAAGTCAGGACCATGATTGACAGTGCCTGCATGTAATATATCATATGTGTGAGATATCCACCTCGCTATCTCAGGAGACAGCTGCAAGAAAAGTCCTTGTTTTGTTTTTGCATCCTCTTGATTTACATTTTTATTAAATGATCCTGGCACCCCTCATACTCCGCCTAGTTGCCCTGCGAGCATTAAGGATGAACCACACGATGTGGGACTGGAATCACGTGTAGGTCAGACAGGGTGTAGGCAGGTTCTCTTCCCTGTAGGACGTTAGTAAACTAGTTGGATTCTTACGACGAAAGGGCAGCTTTTATGGTCATACTCTGTTGCTCAGCTACAAATGACTGAATTTAATTTCACAACTTGCCGTGGTGGGATTTGAACTCATGGCCTCTGGGCTGCTAGTCCAGTGCACTCTGACTGTTGTGTTGTCTGCAGAGCTGCAGCTGCAAGGATTGGTGAGGTCGCCTGCAAAGTAGAGGTCCTCCAGGAATTGTTGAAGAAAGCGAGAAATGGTTTTGGAAGTGTCGGCGATTGGTACAACTCCATTCTCCAGGAGGTTGGAACGGTAGCAGGTCAGAGATTTAGCAAATTGGTGAGACAGAGTGTGAGACGGTGGGAAAAGACGATGTGAGGGAACAGCCCGAGCAAAAGGAGACAAACAGATACAGGACTTAAGAATATAAGAGATCAAGGAATGGCAAAAAGCTATTGTTCCCATCAAGCCCATTTCACTCCTCCATATACAATTTGCTCTATGACTCAATCCCTCCCACTACATCTCCTGAAGGAGGCACCAATCCTAAGAAGATAAAACTCTAAAAATCCTCCCTACCGCCCCCCCCGCCCCGGGCAATAAAACTGAATTGCAGTTTATTAATGGGATGGGATTAAGTAAAGTTAAAACAAAACTGAAATTGTGCAAAATGATGGAGAAAAGGAAAAACACAAAATTAGTATGTAAAAATAAATGAGGAGACCAAAATAATGAACTGAAGGAAGAAGAAAGCTGGGGAACAGAAAGGGCCGAATAACTCCAGTGTCATCCTGAGTTACACAGAACAGAAATCTTTTGGGTTTAATCACCAGTCTGTACTGCGTTAGCTGATCTCAGTTGGGGCATGGGGGGGAGCGGGGGGTGGGAGACAATTGAACTCAGTATCTGAGTTGAGGTGGAAATTTTTTTTAAAAATCACCCAATGCCCCTGATGCAAAAAGAAAATGGGTGGCTGTTGGGTGAGGATTGGATGGAGCTTCAATGGGGAGGGGGGGGGCAAAAGAGTGGGTGTGGGTTTGTGTGTGTGTGTGTGTGTGTGTGTGTGTGTGTGGACAGAGAGAGAGGATGTGGGCGACACTGGCAAGGCTGCATTTATTGCCCATCCCTAGTTGCCTTGAGGGATTGATTTAACCATGGAATCATGTGTAGGATAGACCTTCCCTGAAGGACGTAAGTGAACCAGTTGAGCTGTTATGACATCCCAGCAGCTTTCAATGCTTCCTTTCCTGGTGTGAGCCCCAAGCCCACAAGTTACCTGAATTACTGAAATTGATTACACACCTTGCCAAGAGGGTCAGGCACAGAGCATCAACGAGCTCCTTCAATCCAGAGGTGATTAGTTTGTTCAAGCAAGGACGTTGTTAGAAATGTGAATTTTGTGATATTACAGACAAAGTCCATAGTCCTGTACCTGTAGCCAAGAATGAATTCACATGCAGTCAAACGCTAGCAGATTTATTAATGGTTAAATGGACCTGAATAATCATCGAGATAACATTGGCCTTTGAGGATGCACATATTACAGCCAATTCAACCCTCCAGAGGCCTCCCTTCTTCATCTCCCAACTCATAGCACAGTGGTCTTGCATTTAGCTAAAAGACTATTTCATCACGATCCTCCATGACCCTTCTCCCACTCTCAATCTCCATTCTGACGCCTTATGGTCTCGAATTGTACGGAAAAACATTCATGTTTTAGGGTCAGCGAAACACAAAAGGAGCCATGCCACCAACACAACAATATTGAGTCTCCAGGTTAGAGTGATAAAATGAATCTAAATGTAAGCATGTGCAAGCCTGGCCTTAGAGACTTCTGCAATAACCTTTGGCACGGACACACTGTCAGTATTCCAACTTTAGGTTTAACAACTGAACTTAATATAAACGAAATATATGGTGTAGAATATAAGTAAATATTTTGTGTAAGATGGATTTCTTAACTATTTCTTAATCTTGCTGGGGGGGGGGGATTTTAACCTAACCCACGGGATTGGGTGCGATGCTGGTTTTACACCCTGACCAATATTGCTCTCTATTCACCTCAAAAGAGAGTAAAATCGGGCGGGTGTAAAACCAGCATTGCACCCGATCTCGTCAGTTTCCCAACGGGTGGGTTAGGTTCAAATCGGCCCCTTAATCACTAACATCACTACAATTGACTGGCTGTTTGAAGTTTCTGCTAAATGTCCGTGTTTATCTGACAGCACTGAAACGTGACCCCATTTCTGTGACAAGCCCTCGGCACGAGAAGCCTGTTGTCACCAGCCAGGTGCTGATGGAGGCCATGTTCAGAGAGCTGCTTCTCATGCACTGTCACAACACTTGGCCAGGTGGAGGGGAGCGATGCCAATTTCAAAACTGATCGCTTGAACTTGCATCTAACAACACGCTGGCCCCTGAATGCAGCCGCCCATATCAGAGTAACAGGAAAAGAAAAGGCTTAAAGTCAGCGAGAAGCCTCCAAAATTGCTCTTTTATTAAAAAAGAATGCGGCCGTGGCTCAGTATGAACATGCACCACCCCATGTGGTACAGACCAGGACAGTTCCAGGTTTGATTCCCGATCTGATCTTGGCCAAACCAGGTGTGGAAACGCTACAGTATCCACAGGGCAAGGGTAGAGGCAATCAGTCAGGGTTCGCACTCCTGATCACTATCTAGTGGCACCGCCTGCCCCCGCTCACTATCTAGTGACACCCCCTCTCCCCGCTCACTATCTAGTGACACCTTCTGCCCCCACTCACTACCTAGTGACACCCCCTCTCCCCACTCACTACCTAGTGACACCCTCTGCCCCCGCTCACTATCTAGTGACACCCTCTGCCCCCGCTCACTACCTAGTGACACCCTCTGCCCCCGCTCAGAACCTAGTGACACCCCCTCTCCCCGCTCACTATCTAGTGACACCCTCTGCCCCCGCTCACTATCTAGTGACACCCCCTCCCCCCGCTCACTATCTAGTGACACCCTCTGCCCCCACTCACTATCTAGTGACACCCCCTCTGCCCCCGCTCACTACCTAGTGACACCCTCTGCCCCGCTCACTATCTAGTGACACCCCCTCCCCCCGCTCACTACCTAGTGACACCCTCTGCCCCCGCTCACTATCTGGTGACACTCCCTGCCCCCACTCACTATCTAGTGACACCCCCTCTCCCCGCTCACTATCTAGTGACACCCTCTGCCCCCGCTCACTATCTAGTGACACCCTCTGCCCCCGCTCACTACCTAGTGACACCCTCTGCCCCCGCTCACTATCTAGTAACACCCTCTGCCCCCGCTCACTACCTAGTGACACCCTCTGCCCCCGCTCACTATCTAGTGACACCCCCTCCCCCTGCTCACTATCTAGTGACACCCCCTCCCCCCGCTCACTATCTAGCGACACCCCCTCCCCCGCTCACTATCTAGTGACACCCCCTGCCCCCGCTCACTATCTAGCGACACCCCCTCCCCCCGCTCACTATCTAGCGACACCCTCTGCCCCCGCTCACTATCTAGTGACACCCTCTGCCCCCGCTCACTATCTAGTGACACCCCCTGCCCCCGCTCACTATCTAGTGACACCCCCTGCCCCCGCTCACTATCTAGCGACACCCTCTGCCCCCGCTCACTATCTAGTGACACCCTCTGCCCCCGCTCACTATCTAGTGACACCCCCTCCCCCTGCTCACTATCTAGTGACACCCCCTCCCCCCGCTCACTATCTAGCGACACCCCCTCCCCCGCTCACTATCTAGTGACACCCCCTGCCCCCGCTCACTATCTAGCGACACCCCCTCCCCCCGCTCACTATCTAGCGACACCCTCTGCCCCCGCCCACTATCTAGTGACACCCTCTGCCCCCGCTCACTATCTAGTGACACCCCCTGCCCCCGCTCACTATCTAGTGACACCCCCTGCCCCCGCTCACTATCTAGCGACACCCTCTGCCCCCGCTCACTATCTAGTGACACCCTCTGCCCCCGCTCACTATCTAGTGACACCCCCTGCCCCCGCTCACTATCTAGTGACACCCCCTGCCCCCGCTCACTATCTAGTGACACCCCCTGCCCCCGCTCACTATCTAGTGACACCCCCTGCCCCCGCTCACTATCTAGTGACACCCCCTGCCCCCGCTCACTATCTAGTGACACCCTCTGCCCCCGCTCACTATCTAGTGACACCCTCTGCCCCCACTCACTATCTGGTGACACTCCCTGCCCCCCCTCCCTATCTAGTGACACCCCCCTGCCCCCGCTCACTATCTAGTGACACCCCCTGCCCCCGCTCACTATCTAGTGACACCCCCTGCCCCCGCTCACTATCTAGTGACACCCCCTGCCCCCACTCACTATCTAGTGACACCCCTGCCCCCGCTCACTATCTAGTGACACCTCCCTGCCCCCACTCACTATCTAGTGACACCCCCCCTGCCCCCGCTCACTATCTAGTGACACCCCCTGCCCCCACTCACTATCTAGTGACACCCCCTGCCCCCGCTCACTATCTAGTGACACCCTCTGCCCCCGCTCACTATCTAGTGACACCCCCTGCCCCCGCTCACTATCTAGTGACACCTCCCTGCCCCCACTCACTATCTAGTGACACCCCCTGCCCCCACTCACTATCTAGTGACACCCCCTGCCCCCGCTCACTATCTAGTGACACCCCCTGCCCCCGCTCACTAGAAAGTACAACTACTTGAAACAGATGAGAATAGACTGGGCTCGGTTGTCGTTCTCACCATAGTTGAGCTCAAAAGAGTTCTTCACCATCACCAGCCAATCACTCACAGCAATAGGACAGAATATTTACAATTGGTACACGGGTAAAACTCAAATCTTGAAACAATTCGTAGACTTCCAGCAGAAGGAGGTTTAATTAAAATGACCTGTTGATTAGAACTCAAAAGTTACTGATGTGCAGTAAACTGATCCCATTGAGGGAGGGGCAGGCCTTCCCTTTGGGTTGAGTCTTGCTCGCTGCTTATTGTGCTCCTCCTCTTCACAGCTGGGATGAGCAAAGAGGAGATCAGGATCCTGAATGAAGACTTGATGCCGTACTTTCAGCCGGAGGCAATAGCTGCTGTACCCAGTGAAGTATTTAAAGTGAGTAGAGAAAGAGCTTGCACCTTTCACCACCTCAGGACGTCCCAAAGCGCCTCACAGCCAATGAAGTACTTTTTGAAGTGTAGTCACTGTTGTAATGTAGGAAACGGGGCAGCCAATTTGCGCACAGCAAGATCCCACAAACAGCAATGTGATAGTGACCAGATAATCTGTTTTAATGATAAATAATGGCCAGGACACCTGGGGGAACTCTTTTGAAATAATGCCATGGGATCTTTTACGTCCACCTGAGAGGGCAGATGGGGCCTCAGTTTAACGTCTCATCCAAAAGGTGGCACCTCCGACAGTGCAGCCCTCCCTCAGTACTGCACTGGGGATGTCGGCCTAGATTTTGTGCTCAAATCTCTGGAGTGGGACACAGAGCTCATTATAAATCCTGACCCTGCTGTGAGCTGGTTAAGGCATCGGATCAAGACGGTTATTATTTTCAGCCTGAGGTTTTGCTTTAACTTTAGCAGTGCAGGGGATGCTTTGAAGTCCGAATGTAAAATTGTTTATTGTTGATGCTGCCCCCTCTCCTAGTGATCTAGTGAGTTACAGCTAGCAGTGGGAAAGTGGAGCTCTGTAACACTGGATATAGCCACACAGAGCACTTTGGGGCCTTTAGCAGATGAATGACTTAAAATGCCTCATTGAGTGGAGAAGTTAACGGCTACACATTGATTTCTTAAAACCTCCATTAACGTTAACCAAACAAGAACTGTTTTGTTTGGGACCAATGGCTTTCAAAGTCTGATTTGACTCCAATTTACATTCGGAGAGATCAAAAAATTTGTCTTTTTTTCCCTTTTTTAAAATTAATTCCTGGGATGTGGGCGTCGCTGGCGAGGCCGGCATTTATTGCCCATCCCCTAGTTCCCCCTGAGAAGGTGGTGGTGAGCCGCCCTCTATTTGAGCCGCTGCAGTCCGTGTGGTGAAGGTTCTCCCACAGTGCTGTTAGGAAGGGAGTTCCGGGATTTTGACCCAGGGACGATGAAGGAACGGCGATATATTTCCAAGTCGGGATGGTGTGTGACTTGGAGGGGAACGTGCAGGTGGTGTTGTTCCCATGTGCCTGCTGCCCATGTCCTTCTAGGTGGTAGAGGTTGTGGGTTTGGGAGGTGCTGTCGAAGAAGCCTTGGCGAGTTGCTGCAGTGCATCCTGTGGATGGTACACACTGCAGCCACGGTGCGCCGGTGGTGAAGGGAGTGAATGTTTAGGGTGCTGGATGGGGTGCCAGTCAAGCGGGCTGCTTTGTCCTGGATGGTGTCGAGCTTCTTGAGTGTCGTTGGAGCTGCACTCATCCAGGCAAGTGGAGAGTATTCCATCACACTCCTGACTTGTGCCTTGTAGATGGTGGAAAGGTAAAATGATGAATGGCCTGCAGCGATTTGCCGTCATTGTTTGCAGGGGATGACTGACACCCACAAACAGCAGGGTGATAATGACCAGATAATCAGTTTTAGTGATGTTGGTTGAGGGATAAATATTGGCCAGAACACCGGGGAGAGCTCCCCTGCTCTTCTTCGAAATAGTGCCATGGGATCTTTTACATCCATCCAAGAGGGCAGGTTTAAAATCTCATCCGAAAGACAGCACTTCTGACAGTGCAGCACTCCCTCAGTACTACACTGGGAGTGTCAGCCTGGATTATGGGCTCAAGTCCCTGGAGTGGGGCCTGAACGCATGACCTTCTGACTCAGAGAATGTAAGAAATAGGAGCAGGAGTAGGCCATACGGCCCCTCGAGCCTGCTCCGTCATTCAATCAGATCATGGCTGATCTTCGACCTCAACTCCACTTTCCCGCCCGATCCCCGTATCCCTTGATTCCCCGAGAGTCCAAAAATCTATCGATCTCAGACTTGAACATACTCAATGACTGAGCATCCACAGCCCTCTGGGGTAGAGAATTCCAAAGATTCACAACCTTCTGAGTGAAGAAATCCCTCCACATCTCAGTCCTAAATGGCCCACCCCTTATCCTGAGACTATGTCCTGTTGACCGGAGGTCACCGGTTATGGTTATTGGCTTAGTACAAAGAGGAGAAGAGTCAATTCTCTCTTAACTCTCAATTCGCTTAATTCACGTCGTTAGATCATATACATATATCTTATACGTCTGGTTAGATATAGACATGCAGTTTGCACCAGGTATACAGTTTTATACCCAAACTAGGATCTTAACGCACACCCACTAGGTTTCTCTGACACTCCCTGAGTGGTCACAGACTATAAAGACTAATACCCGAAAAGGAGAGCTGACGCTGGCCAGGCATTCCGTTCTCTCTCTCTTTCGACGTCGTCTCTACGTCCCTGACGTAGGTTCTTCCACTTCCGCGATGGTTGGTCTCTGGAGTCTTCGCTGGCTCCACGCCCGAGATTCTTCATTCTTATTCTGAATCTTATCTCTTCAAGCTGTGCTGTCACTCTCTCTCCCGTTGGTTTAGGCTTGCTCGCCTAGTCCATGTCTTCTCCTCATTGGCTCTGTCCCAAGGACTTAGGTAGCATTACCTCATTACTCCTTTTCTAAATAAGGACTTGTGTCTTATCCCATCTCCTTTGTCTTTCACAAAACTTAGCTAATTCAAACCGGTTCCAGCCAGATCAGGCCAGCGACTGAACTCAGGTTACTTCAGTTCAAAAGTTGCTTTTGCCTGTGTGTCAGCAGCTGGGGAATCTCCGGTTACTTCAGCCCCTGGCCAACAGTCCCCTAGTTGTAGACTCTCCAGCCAAGGGAAATAATCTCTCAGCATCTACCCTGTCAAGTCCCCGCAGAATCTTATATGTTTCAATGAGATCACCTCTCATTCTTCTAAACTCCAGAGAGTATAGGTCCATTCTACTCAACCTCTCCTCATAGGACAACCCTCTCATCCCAGGAATCGTTGCACCGCCTCTAAGGCAAGTATATCCTTCTTTAGGTAAGGAGACCAAAACTGAGAGGTGAGAGTGCTACCCACTGAGCTAAGGCTGAGTATCACAAGGAATGCTGGATTCACAATAGACAAACGGGTAATTTGTGCCTGTGTTTTTTTTTCCTCTGCAGGAGCTCTCTCCAAAACAGCTCTCAAATCTTGGACCCGAGAATGCAGCTGTCGTCACAGAGTCCCAGAAAGCTGCACTGAGCCCGGAACAGATTTTCAGCCTGCGGGCAGCAGCAGATGGAGCCGAATCAAACAATTTAAAAGAGACACTGCCCACTACTTCTCCAGTCACAGCTAGTGAGTGTATAACTCTTTCTGTGCGGAGCTGTAAATGTCCTATTGTACATGCAAGCAATTAGGAAAGCAAATGGTACATTGGCCTTTATTGCAAGGGGGTTGCTGCAGTTGTGTAGGGCTTTGGTGAGACCACACCTGGAGTACTGTGTACAGTTTTGGTTTCCTTACCTAAGGAGGGATATACTTGCCTTGGAGGCGGTACAATGAAGGTTCACTAGATTGATTCCTGGGATGAGAGGGTTGTCCTATGAGGAGAGGTTGAGTAGAATGGGCCGATACACTCTGGAGTTTAGAAGAATGAGAGGTGATCTCATTGAAACCTATAAGATTCTGAGGGGGCTTGACAGGGTAGGTGCTGAGAGGCTGTTTCCCCAGGCTGGAGAGTCTAGAACTACAGGGCATAGTCGCAGGATAAGGGGTCGGCCATTTAAGACTGAGATGAGGAGGCATTTCTTCACTCAGAGGGCTGTGAATCTTTGGAATTCTCTACCCCAGAGGGCTGTGGATGCTCAGTCGTTGAGTATATTCAAGGCTGAGAGGGATAGATTTTAGAATCTGAGGGAATCAAGGGATATGGGAATCGGGGGAGAAAGTGGAGTTGAGGTCAAAGATCAGCCATGATCTTATTCAATGGCGCAACAGGCCTGAGGGGCTGTGTGGCCTACTCCTGCTCCTATTTCTTATGTTCTTGTGCATCTGATACTTGTGGGTACATAACTGTCAATGCATTCAAGACTACAGGCACCAAACCGAGATTCCCCATTCAACTCAATATCCAAAACTCTGCTGCCTGTATCCTAACTCCCGCCAAGCCACGCTCACTCATCACCCCCTGTGCTCACTGACCTACATTGGCTCCCAGTCCACCAATGCCTCGATTTTAAAATTCTCATCCTCCTGTTTAAATCCCTCCACGGCCTCACCCCCTCCCTATCTCTGTAACCTTCTCCAGCCCTATCACCCTCCGAGATCTCTGCGCTCCTCCAATTCTGGCCTCTTGTCCATCCGCCACTCCCTTCGCTCCACCATCGGCGGCCGTGCCTTCAGCTGCCTGGGCCCTAAGCTCTGGAATTCCCTCCCTAAACCTCTCCGCCTCTCCCTGCTGCTTTAAGACGCTCCTTAAAACCTGCCTCTTTGACCAAACTTTTGGTCACCTGTCCTGATATCTCCTTCTTTGTCTTTGCCCCGGTGTCAATGTTTGTCTGATTGTTTGATAATCGCTCCTGTGAAGAGTCTTGGAACTTTTTACTATGTTAAAGATGCTATATAAATGCAAGTTGCTCTTGTTGAAGCCTCCATCAGCAGTTAAAAGTTGTTTAAAGTGAGTTGTGATGATCTGGAATGCGCTGCCTGAAAGGGCGGTGGAAGCAGATTCAATAGTAACTTTCAAAAGGGAATTGGATATATACTTGAAAAGAAAAAAATTGCAGGGCTATGGGGAAGGAGAGGGGGAGAGGAACTAATTGGATAGCTCTTTCAAAGGGCCGGCAAAGGCACGATGGGCCAAAAGGCCTCGTGTGCTGTAAGATTCTATGATTATGAAATATAAATCATTTTGGAGATTAAAAGAAACATCGCAAAGTGCTGGAACTGTGAGATAAATATTCCGTACGATATATTTCTGTGTTGCACTGATTAATTTGCCTTCCATTTTTAATACTTTGTTTTAATTAAATTTCTTAACAGGTTCGACATTTCACAGTGGAAATTGCCTCTTGCTTTGGGCTGCCTGTACCATCCAGTATTTTTTTGTCTGAAGACCAGCCTACTGGCGAGGACCCGTGCTCCCACGCACAATATCTGTACGTTGTAATCCTTTAATGGTGTAGATACAGGTGTGAATGTATCATTGCTAAGCTGTAAAGTGATGAATTTTCGGAGAGCTAAATAAGTATTCGTGTTATGTTTTACGATCAAAATATACCTACCATCTCTTCATCACTTCCCATTGTTAATGTTCATTTGTTACTGCAATATGTTCCTACAGAACCGAACGTTAAACTGGAGCAGATTGCCGCCCAGTTAGCGGCCCAGGAGGTTTTTTTATTTGTACTCTGGATGTGGGCCATGCAAGCCATGTGTTGCTTGTCCCTAGTTGCCTTGTGAGGGCATTCAAAGTCAACCATATAATCTAGCACTGGAGTCACATATAGGCCCAGACCAGGTCGGCTCGGCAGACTTCCTTCCCTGAAGGTTGTTAATGAACCAATTGTTTTTCTTATGATAATCTGTCAGATTTCATGGTCATTTTTCTGGTGCCTGTCCGTAAATTACCAGATTTATTAAATTCACTTTCACAACTTGCCGTGGCGGGATTTGATCTCGTGCACTCTGGGCTGCTGGAGTGCTCAACAGGAACCTTGTAACCGCAAAATAGAGAATTCATATCAACTGGCAAGTCTAATGCGATCTAGTGGCCAGCACGTCCCTGTGATAGGGAGAAAGAACTTGCATTTATATAGCACCTTTTGTGACCTTAGGATGTTCCAAAGCCCTGAACAGCCAATGAAGTACTTTTGAAGTGTAATCACTGTTGTAATGTCGGAAATACGGCAGCCAATTTGCTCACAGCAAGATCCCACAAACAGCAATGTGATAATGATCAGATAATCATTTTTTAGTGATGTTGGTTGAGGGATAAATATTGGCCAGGACACCGGGGAGAACTCCCCTGCTCTTCTTCAAATAGTGCCGTGGGATTTTATAAATCCACCTGAGAGGCAAACGGGACCTCAGTTTGACATCTCATCTGAAAGACGGCACCTCAGACACTGTGGCACTCCTTCAGTACTACACTGGGAGTGTCAGCCTAGCTTTTGTGCTCAAGCCTCTGGAGCGGGGCTTGAATCCAGAGATAAGAGGGCTGCCCACTGAGCCACGACTGAAACATTTCTGCGCAGTCACGTTGCCCAACATTAGGTACAGGAGGGAGAAAGAAACAAAATATGGAGAACCTGGCTCCCCCATTTGTGGTCCTGCCAAGTGACACAGTTGTCTGTGTTCTGATTTCCCATTTATATTGCTGGGCAGACCGTACCCAAACAAACTGTGCACATGCAAGATCTGGTCATCCATGGCCGATACATGAACGTGCGAGAACGCAACTGGGTGGGGGAGGGCATAAATGGTCATCGGGAGATGGCACCCCCATTTTCCTCTTCTCTTCCCCCCCCTCCCCCATCCCCCAACAACCATCAGTTTCAAAAACACTCTCAGTCGGCAGTTTTCCAAAGCAAGCAGACACTGATTCACCTGCGAATCCCACATCCAATTATCTATTAGGCAGGACATCAGGCTGATGCGGGGTTTTCATATTCCATTAACAACAACAACAACTTGCATTTATATAGCGCCTTTACCGTAGTAAAACATCCCAAGGTGCTTCAAAGGACCGATTATCAAACAAAACTTGACACCGGGCCGCATGAGGAGATATTAGAACAGGTGAGCAAAAGCTTGGTCAAAGAGATAGGAGCGTCTTAAAGGAGGAGAGAGAGAGGTAGAGGGGTTTAGGGAGGGAATTCCAGAGCTTAGGGCCCAGGCAGCTGAAGGCACGGCCGCCAATGATGGAGCGATGAAAATCGGGGATGCACAAGAGGCCAGAATTGGAGGAGCGCAGAGATCTCGGAGGGTTGTAGGGCTGGAGAATAGTTTTAGCAGTAAAATATATTTGTACAGGCAAAAATTCAAATAACTGCAAGGTCACAAATCTTTGGCTGTTCCGTTGTATATTTTATTGTCCAAGAGCTCTCCCTTGTGTAACCCACGAGATATTTTGTTTTTCACGTATTAATATGGATATATATTTTAGTGTTAAACTGCACAAGTGAGTTGGGCACCTGGTCTGTCACCTGGAGTTGAATCCAGCGTAGACCAATGGGTTGAAAGTCTCTGTTGGCCGTAAGGTCCTGTATGGAATGAGTTCGGGCAGCCTCAGGCCAGTTGCTGCCAGGTGTAGACACACATGGTCAAACTGCCCGAAATGTCACTCAGCGAGGCCGCGGGACGGCTGGTCTGGGGAAAAATAAAGATCCTGCGACTTCCAATGGAGGGAGCACTTTCTGCAGAACTGCTGTTCCCAACTGAGACACGAACACAAAGTGAGCACAAAATGGATGTTCTTTCAACTTACTGATCACTTAAGGATGTGATGGACCAGACTGATTGGAGGGGTTTTTTAAAAAAAAACTACCTGTGGAAATCTGGCCGGTTGCAGAAAACATGAATGGTTTCGAGATTTGGAGCTTCGAGCACTTCAGTTTGCACTTTCTGTCATGTTTGTAAATGGTCATTAGCTTTTCACTGCTGAAAATGTGCGATTGCATGTAAATCGTGTGCTGTAAATATAGATTAACATTCACTTTGCATTTGTTCTGCTCTTTCTTGTACTGGCTGAACTGAAGGGTTGCTGTTCTTGGATTCACACAGAAAATGGCTTTGAGGCTCCATGTGCAAAATATACTAGAAAAGAGAAGGCTGAGGGGTGACCTGGTAGAGGTCTTTTAGATTATGAAAGGGTCTGATAAGGTATATGTAGAGACAATGTTTCCACTTGTGGGGGAGAACAAAACTAGAGGCCATAAATATAAGATAGTCACTAATAAATTCAATAGTGAATTCAAGAGAAACTTCTTTACCCAGAGAGGGTTAGAATGTGAAACTTGCTACCACATGGAGTAGTTGAGACAAATAGCATAAATGCATTTAAGAGGAAGCTAGATAAATGCATGAGGGAGAAAGGAATAGAAGGATATGCTGATTGTGTTAGATGAAGAGGGGTGGGAGGAGGCTCGTGGGGAGCATAAACACCGGCATAGACCAGTTGGGCCGAATGGCCTGTTTCTGTGCTGTACGTTCTATGTATACCATGTTGTACCTCTCCCCATCCATCCGCATGGATAAAAAAAACACTGTCTAGACTCACTTGGACATTGGTTTTTTGTTGAAGATACTTGAACCATATCCCAGGATGATGGTGTACCCTCAGGTTTAATGAGGGGAGAAAATTGAGGGAATAATATTGGCTTCATATTTCAAAACCGTACAACATCAACAACAACTTGAATTTATATAGCACCTTTAACGTAGTAAAGTGTCCCAAGGCGCTTTACAGGAGTGTCATCAAACAAAATTTGACTTTAAGCCACATAAGGCAATATTAGGACAGGTGACCAAAAGCTTGGTCAAAAAGGTAGCTTTTAAGGAGCGTCTTAAAGGAGGAGGGAGAGGCGGAGAGGTTTAGGGAGGGAATTCCAGAGATTAGGGCCTAGACAGCTGAAGGCACGGCCGCCAATGGCGGAGCGATGAAAATCGGGGATGCGCAAGAGGCCAGAATTGGAGGAGCGCAGAGATCTCGGAGGGTTGTAGGGCTGGAGGAGGTTACAGAGATAGGGAGGGGCCGAGGCCATGGAGGGATTTGAAAACAAGGATGAGAATTTTAAAGGACAACATGAAGATAAATAAATCTTGACAAACAACTTATTCAACATTTTGGGCTGGATTGCCCCTTGTGATCCCACCCAACATCAGGTGAGAATGAGGGAACATTCATTGGCCTTGGAGATGGCACGGCCCAGCTTCACCAGAATGATACCAGGGTTTAAAAGGTTAAACTATGAGGACAGGTTGCATAAACTTGGCTTGTATTCACTTGAGTTTGGAAGGTTGAGGGGCGATCTAAACGAGGTCTTTAAAATTATAAAGAAATTCGATAGGGTAGATACAGAGAAACTATTTCCTCTGGTGGGAGAATCCAGAACAAGGGGGGGCATAATCTTAAAATTAGAGCTAGGCCCTTTTGGAGTGAAATCAGGAAGCACTTTTTCACACAAAGGGTAGTGGAAATCTGGAATTCTATCCCCGAAAAAGCCTATGGACGCTGGGGGTCAATTGAAATTTACAAGACTGAAATCGATAGATTTTTGTTTGGTAAGAATATCAAGGGATATGAAGCAAAGGCAGGTAAGTGGAGCTGAGGCAAAGGTCAGTCAATGGCAGAACAGGCTCGAGGGGCTGAATGGACTCCTCCTATTCCTATGCTCTTGTGTCTGTGCACAGTTTTATCAAAGGCTTTCTGGAAATCCAACTAAATGACATCCACTGGACTTAATCATAGTCTCAAAAAACTCAAATCAAGTTAGTGACGCATGACTTGTGCATCTTAAAGCCATGATGGGGTATATCAATAACTACAGTGAGTGCTGATTTATAACATCTTGTGTAACAGATTCTAATATCTTAATTGTTACAGTTTGGGCTTTCCCTCTCCTCCCCATCTGTTTCTCATCTAAACAGCTTAACGACAGTTTCCATAAGCAGACTGAGTCTCTAATGAAACAAATGCTGTGTTTTTTGTTCTCTGCTGTATTGGGGTTAGAATAGCCCAGGTCTAACAATTAACCACTGCTGAGGCAAATTACTCATGGAGAATACTGGGGATGCCCAAGATAAATTCCATCACCTTGGAGAGCAAGAAATATTACATCGTTTTATGCAGGCTAAATTACTATTCGGATTTATTTACAAGTAAAATGACGGAAACAACAGGCAAACTACTGCACATAAAAAGAAAGACTTGCATTTATATAGGACTTTACACAACCTCAGGATGTCCCAAAGTGCTTTACAGCCAATTAACTACTTTTTTTGAAGTGTTGTCACTGTTGTAATGTCGGAAACGTATCACAATACATATATGAGAGAATTAAAATCAGTCCACAAGGGGTTGATATACTCCTTTCAGAAAGCTGCCTTTTGACAATCTCTTTGAATGTCTCAGTTCCTTTGGACAAATCAGATGAGCTTTTTCTTCCCCTTGATAGAGTCCATAGTCTTTTGAAATGAGTTGCTAATCACAGAATACATGGGTTTCCAGAAAGTAAAGTGTAGGTGTGACCATGTCAGAACTAAAGACCACCAGTCACCCCTGGGATGTATATCCAATGGACTTTCTTTGATGTGAAGCCACTTTTTTGAAGCAATCAAGCAAACAAAAATGCTCACAACCTTGGCAAACAAATAGATAATGGCTTGTAACTGCTGGCTTCTTTCATATATTCTTCCAAGACTGGTCTTCACACATAGACCATAACAGGAACAACATCTGTCAGTCCGGCTGCATACATTAACATTTCAAACTTGCTACCCTGGCCATCAAAGTTGGTTTATCTTAACGGACTTTCTCAATCAAAGGTATTAGCTTTTTTTTTTGCAGCCTCATTGTCCCTTGTCTTTCAGTCTATATCTAGCTAAAACAACCTCCATCTTAGAACCTAGCTTCCTGAAATTATATAAAATAAAGACAGAAAGTCCTATTTTGTCACACACCCTACAACTGGAGGTTAAGCTCACCTGCTTACTTATAGGGACCGATTTCCCCCCTTTTTAAATAACCAGACCACATGATCCTCCAATCCCGAGGGACCGCCCCTGACCACAATAAGCTATTGAAAACACCAATCAATGATTCACATACAACTTCCCCATCTGCTTAAGAATCTAGGATAAATTGAATCCAGTCCTGCGGGACTATCGATCTTAAGTCCATTAACCTTGGTTAACATCATGTCGAAACAGCTATCCCAATAAAACTTAATTCTTTCCAGGCGTGAAAACAAGGTGCAAAATATTTATTCAACTCATTAGCCGTCTCTTTATCCGTGTTCATAATCTATCCTGACATATCTTTTACTGAATACTAAATCCAATTCCCCTCTTTGGTAGTATTCCCAACATGTTGAGTCAGGAAAAAGTAATTAATGGTTTCATTACACTACATGACAATCTCCCCTCAGCTGTCCCATCTCAGACCACCTAAGAGATAGATATTTGCAATGCCCAATATTAATGGCTCTACTCTCCTGTTCTAATTTGCTTATGAAGCTCTCTATCTCTTCAGTCTGTTGTCCTGAAGGCTTAAGACAGATACCAGTTATCACCCTGAGACTTATCCTTGCCTTCCACTGTATCCAAACCATTTCCACTGATTCTTTTTGATGATCTAGAATCTTCTTCTCAATTCAACTTTTACAAATAGAACTACACCTTTCCATTCTCTACCTCCCTCTAAAATATTTTATAACCCTTCATTTGCATTTCTACTGTAATATTAATGCTAACCTATGTTTCTGTGATACCAATTAGATCTAAATTCTCAGTCACAGCATGTACCTTTAACTCCAGCAGTTTGTTCCCAGTTTTTCCTAGTATTACCCCCTCAATGATTCATCTGGGCTCTTTTTGGCACTTGCTCTGATCCTTAAACTATATCCTCCTAAGTTATTTAAACTAGTTGAAGTTTTAGATTTTAAAAGATTACAAGCAGGTCCAGATGCAATGGGAAATGGGCAGATGTTATTTATTTTAGATAAATGTAGTGCTATAATTGTGGGAGAGGCAACGCCAAGCACGTGTACAGCATGCAGGGTTGTGTACTCAAGGTTGTTGAACGGGATAAAGCTCTAGGTGTTTCACTACATGAGTCTCTGAAGGTCCACAACCAGTGAGGCTATCGCAAAAGCAAATAGAGTTCAGATGTATTTACAGGACAATCAAATACAAAACAAAAAGTCTTTCTATAAGGCCTTGGTTGGGCCTCATTTAAAATACTGTGCCCAGTTTTGGTCCCCTGACATGGTGGGTGATATAAAGGTCTTGGAGAGGGTTCAGGGGTGAACCACTTGATTAATACCTAGTTTAAAGGGCCCTCAGTTACCACAATAGGCTTAGAGAGATGGGCCATTTTACTCTAGGAAAGCAAAGACTTCAAGTAGATTTGATTGCGATATTTAACATAATAAAAGGGTTAGTTTCAGTCCACGTGGACAGGCCATTTGAGTTAGATGGGTTAGCGAGGACCAGGGGACATGAATATAAGTTATATAAGTATAGTAGGTTAGATGTCAGGAAGTATTTCTTATGAGAGAGCCACTGGCTCATGCAGTGAGAGTGGATTTGCTGCCAGTATTGGAAAGGGAGCTGGACGACATAGATACCTATAGAAGGGATTATGGGATTAGATTAGACAGGGCTTGATGGCCGGCGCGGACACGATGGGCCGAAGGGCCTCTATCCGTGCTGTATAACTATGACTCTAAGAACATAAGAACATAAGAAATTGGAGCAGGAGTAGGCCAATCGGCCCCTCGAGCCTGCTCCGCCATTCAATAAGATCATGGCTGATCTGATCCCAACCACAAATCTAAAGAACACAAGAAGTAGGAGCAAGACCTGGCCACACAGCCCCTGGGCCCTCTCCGCCACCCACAGAGCATTGACCGATCCGAACTCAGCTTCATGTCCAATTTCCTGCCCGCTCCCCATAACCCCTAATTCCCTTTACTTCTAGAAAACTGTCTATTTCTGTTTTAAATTTATCTAATGATGTAGCTTCCACAGCTTCCTGGGGCAGCAAATTCCACAGACCTACCACCCTCTGAGTGAAGAAGTTTCTCCTCATCTCAGTTTTGAAAGAGCAGCCCCTTATTCTAAGATTATGCCCCCTAGTTCTAGTTTCACCCATCTTTGGGAACATCCTTACTGCATCCACCCGATCAAGCCCCTTCACAATCTTATATGTTTCAATAAGATCGCCTCTCATTCTTCTGAACTCCAATGAGTAGAGTCCCAATCTACTCAACCTCTCCTCATATGTCCGCCCCCTCATCCCCGGGATTAACTGAGTGAACCTTCTTTGTACTGCCTCGAGAGCAAGTATGTCTTTTCTTAAGTATGGAGACCAAAACTGTATGCAGTATTCCAGGTGCGGTCTCACCAATACCCTATATAACTGCAGCAATACCTCCCTGTTTTTATATTCTATCCCCCTAGCAATAAAAGCCAACATTCCGTTGGCTTTCTTGATCACCTGCTGCACCTGCATACCAACTTTTTGATTTTCTTGCACTAGGACCCCCAGATCCCTTTGTACTGCAGTACTTTCCAGTCTCTCGCCATTAAGAAAATAACTTGCTCTCTGATTTTTCCTGCCAAAGTGCATAACCTCACATTTTCCAATATTATATTGCATCTGCCAAATCTCCGCCCACTCACCCAGCCTGTCTATATCCCCCTGCAGGTTTTTTATGTCCTCCTCACTCTCTACGTTCCCTCCCATCTTTGTATCATCTGCAAATTTTGATATGTTGCACTCAGTCCCCTCCTCCAAATCGTTAATATAGATTGTAAAGAGTTGGGGACCCAGCACCGACCCCTGTGGAACACCACTGGTTACTGGTTGCCAGTCCGAAAATGAACCATTTATCCCAACTCTCTGCTTCCTGTTCGATAACCAATCCTCCACCCATGCCAGAATGTTACCCCCAATCCCGTGATTTTTTATCTTAAGTAATAATCTTTTATGTGGCACCTTGTCGAATGCCTTCTGGAAGTCTAAATACACTATGTCCACTGGTTCCCCTTTATCCACCCTGTACGTTATATCCTCAAAGAACTCAAGCAAATTTGTCAGACATGACTTCCCCTTCATAAAGCCATGCTGACTTTGTCCTATTAAATTATGCTTATCTAAATGTTCCGTTACTGTCTCCTTAATAATAGACTCCAAAATTTTACCCACCACAGATGTTAAGCTAACTGGCCTATAATTTCCAGCCTTCTGCCTACTACCCTTTTTAAATAACGGTGTTACATTAGCAGTTTTCCAATCTGCCGGGACCTCTCCTGAGTCCAGGGAATTTTGGAAAACTATCACCAAAGCATCCACAATCCCTACTGCCACTTCCCTCAAGACCCTAGGATGGAAGCCATCAGGTCCAGGGGATTTTTCCGCTTTGAGTCCCATTATTTTACTGAGTACCATCTCCTGAGTGATTTTAATCGTATTTAGCTCCTCCCCCCGTAGAGTCCCCTGTTTGTCCAGTGTTGGGATATTCTTAGTGTCCTCTACCGTAAAGACTGAAACAAAATATTTGTTCAGCATTTTTGCCATCTCCATGTTTCCCACCATTAATTTCCCGGTCTCATCCTCTAAGGGACCTACGTTTGCCTTAGCCACCCTTTTTCTTTTTATATAACTATAGAAACTCTTGCTATCTGTTTTTATATTTTTTGCTAATTTCTTTTCATAATCTAACTTCCCTTTCTTAATCAATCCTTTAGTTACTTTTTGTTGTCTTTTGAAGAATTCCCAATCTTCTATCGTCCCACTAAGTTTGGCTACCTTATATGTCCTTGTTTTTAGTCGGATACTATCCTTGATTTCTTTACTTAGCCACGGATGGCTGTCATTTCTTTTACACCCTTTTTTCCTCAGTGGAATATATTTATTTTGAAAGTTGTAAAATAACTCCCTAAATGAACACCACTGCTCATGTACCGTCTTACCCTTTAATCTATTTCCCAGTCCACTTTAATCAATTCCGCTCTCATACCATCATAGTCTCCTTTATTCAAGCTCAGTACGCTTGTTTGAGAATCAACCTTCTCACCCTCTAATTGGATATGGAATTCAACCATGTTGTGGTCGCTCGTTCCAAGGGGATCCTTAACTAGGACATTATTAATTAATCCTGACTCATTACACAGGACCAGGTCCAAGGTTGCCTGCCCCCTAGTTACATACTGCTCAAGAAATCCATCCCTGATGCACTCAATGAACTCAATGAACTCGTCCTCAAGGCTGCTCTGCCCAATTTGATTTGTCCAGTTAATATGATAATTAAAATTCCCCATAATTATAGCTGTTCCCTTATTACATGCCCCGACTATTTCCTGATTAATACTTCTTCCAGCAGAGTTGCAACTATTAGGAGGCCTATATACTACGCCCACTAATGTTTTTTTCCCCTTATTATTCCTTATCTCCACCCAAACTGTTTCATTATCTTGATGCTTTGTCCCAATATCATTTATCTGTATTACAGTGATTCCTTCCTTTATTAACATAGCCACCCCACCTCCCCTTCCTTCCTGCCTGTCCTTCCTGATTGTTAAATACCCTGGCATATTTAATTCCCAGTCGTTGTCACCCTGCAGCCATGTTTCTGTAATGGCCACAAGATCATACCCATACGTAGTTATTTGTGCCGTTAACTCGTCCATTTTGTTACGAATGCTACGTGCATTCAGATAAAGAACTTTCAAATCTGTTTTGTGACGCTTAGTTCCTGCTTTTTCCTTTTTTAACACTTTACCTATTACTCCATACCTTCTGTCCCTTCCTGTTACGCTTTCCTCTCTCTCCCTGCTCAGGTTCCCAACCCCCTGCCACTTTAGTTTAAACCCTCCCCAACAGCACTAGCAAACACTCCTCCTAGGACAGCGGTCCCGGCCCTGCCCAGGTGCAGACCGTCCGGTTTGTACTGGTCCCACCTCCCCCAGAACCGTTTCCAGTGTCCCAGGAATTTGAATCCCTCCCCCTTGCACCATTCCTCTAGCCACGTATTCATTTGAAATATCCTCCTATTTCTACTCTGACTAGCACGTGGCACTGGCAGCAATCCTGAGATTGCTACCTTTGAGGTCCTATTTTTTAATTTACCTCCTAACTCCCTATATTCTGCTTTTAGGACCTCATCCCCTTTTTTACCTATATCGTTGGTGCCTATGTGCACCACGACAGCTGGCTGTTCGCCCTCCCCCTCCAAAATGTTCTGTAGCCGCTCCGAGACGTCCTTGATCCTTGCACCAGGGAGGCAACACACCATCCTGGAGTCTCGGTTGCGGCCGCAGAAACGCCTGTCTATTCCCCTTACAATTGAGTCCCCTATCACTATAGCTCTTTCACTCTTTTTTTTTCCCCTTATGAGAAGGTAGCTGGGCTGCGCCTCAGTGGTAGCACGCTCGCCTCTAAATCAAGAAGATGTTTGGTTCAAGCCCCACTCCAGAAACTTGAGCACATAATCTCGGCTGATACTGTAGTCCAGTACTGAGGGAATGCTGCACTGTTAGAGGCAGATGTTAAACTGAGACCCCTTCTACCCTCTAAAGGTGGATGTAAAAGATCCCATGGTACTATTTGATAGAAGAGCAGGGGAGTTCTCTCCTACCCAATATTTATCCCTCAACCAATACCCCTAAAACAGATTATCTGGTCATTGCTGTTTGTGGGACTTTGCTGTGTGTAAATTGGCTGCCACATTTCCTTACACTACACTTCATTGGCTGTAAATCGCTTTGGGAACTCCTCAGGGAATAAAAAGCCCTATATCAATGCAAATTCTTTCCTTTCTTTTACCCCACCTGTCATTTATTGCCCTTTCAGTAAAGACATTCTTCCTAGGCTGTGTTTTAAAATGTAGTTACCATTATCTCCATTTATGTCCTCTGAAACTACCTTTCTTGCTTAATATTGAGCAATATTCTGGATTTTCTTTATCTACACCATTTAATATTATATGAGGCTTAACAAGATCCTCCCTTAACCGCCTTCTCTCCGGGGTTTACGGGAAAATTCCAACGGAAGATCCGGACAAACCTCTGTGCAAATTCACCCCCCCATTGTCTTCTTTGAGGCGCAGTTCCGAGATCCAGGCGTTGTCCAGGATATCAACCCGGACCCGCTATAAATAACTCATTAACCCGGGACAGGCACCAGTCCCGACCCCACCCTGCGCTCGTCGGTTTATAGAAGCTGTTACTCGCGATGGTCAGCGGTGCTGTCAGTCACTTCCCTTTGGCAGAAACATTACATCTGGCACCTCTTAAATTAATCTCACTCCTTCTTGTGATGTAGTTGTTTTAAAAACAATCTGTCAAATGCAAAATACATTTTGCAAAGGTGAATTCAGGCGCGACCTGTTTTCTAATCGTTAAACGAGGCACTCCCTGTAGCTTTAATTTAAGAATGATCAATGAACTATTCACATGGTTAAAGACAGGCTGAAAGAATCATTGCAGGCAACTGAAAACAAACAGTCTGAAACCCAGCATCGCCAACGATATAAGGGAGTGAGCAGCGCAATAAGAATATTATAATTTAGAACTAACGCAATTAGCATCAATCCAGATAGTTCAAAGGACGGCTGAGTATTACGTGTCCTGGCAGGGAGTTGCTGGGAAGGAAAGGGATGCCTTGCTTACTGCTGTGTGCTTCCGCGACCGGTGAGCACCGCAGGGCACATTGGACACGGTATCATGGAACCATACAGCACAGAAGGAGGCCATTCGGGCCATCGTGCCTGTGCTGGCTCTTTGAAAAAACTTTCTCAATTAGTCCCACTCCCCTGGCTCTTATGATTTAATTTTATAAGTTACATTTTTTTATAATTTATTAGTTGTGCGCCTCTTAAAAAAGGGGCATTTTTGTTAGAATCGTAGAAATTTACAGCGCAGAAGGAGAGGCCATTCGGCCCATCGTGTCTGTGCCGGCCGAAAAAGAGCCTTCCAGCCTAATCCCACTCTCCAGCTCTTGGTCTGTAGCCCTGTAGGTCACGGCACTTCAAGTGCACATCCAAGTACGTTTTAAATGAGTTGAGGGTTTCTGCCTCTACCACCCTTTCAGGCAGTGAGTTCCAGACCCCCACTAACCCTCTGGGTGAAAAAGTTTCTCCTCAACTCCTCTCTAATCCTTCTGGCAATTATTTTAAATCTATGCCCCCTGGTTATTGATCTCTTTGCTAAGGGAAAAGATCCTTCCTATCCACTCTAGGCCCCTCATAATTTTATATTATATAAGTTTTTTGTTTATTTGTTGACACTGGGGGCAAGCAACTCAGTGTCTCCTTATGGGTTTCATTAAGAAAAGGCACAGTTCTCCTTGAAACAGAGATGGTTGCGAGGAGATTTGATAGAGGTATTCAAAATCATGAAGGGTCTAGACAGGGAAGATAGAGAGAAACTGTTCGCATTGGCGGAAGGGTCAAGGACCAGAGGACATAGATTTAAGGTGATTGGCAAAAGAACCAAAGGTGAAGTGAGGAAAAACTTTTTTACACAGCGAGTGGTTAGGATCTGGAAATGAACTGCCCGAGGGGGTGATGGAGGCAGATTCAATCAAAAGGGAACTGGATAAGTACTTGAAAGAAAAAAATTTGCAGGGCTACGGGGAAAGGGCGGGGGAGTGGGACTAGCTAGATTACTCTCTTGCAGAGAGCCGGCACGGACTCGATGGGCCGAATGGCCTCCTTCCGTGCTGTAACTGTAACCCTTCCATGATTCTGAGTCATGATGTGGAGATGCCGGTGATGGACTGGGGTTGACAATTGTAAACAATTTTACAACACCAAGTTATAGTCCAGCAATTTTATTTTAAATTCACAAGCTTTCGGAGACTTCCTTCTTCCTCAGGTAAATGTTTACCCTTCATGATTTTGAATACCTCTATCAAATCTCCTCGCAACCATCTCTGTTTCAAGGAGAACTGTGCCTTTTCTTAATGAAACCTGAGGAAGGAGGAAGTCTCCGAAAGCTTGTGAATTTAAAATAAAATTGCTGGACTATAACTTGGTGTTGTAAAATTGTTTACAATGATTCTGAGTGACACCAGCCGGTTCACTGGCTACGTGTGGAACACTGGCCCTTTAAGGGATGGGCGGGGCTTTTCTCAGGGGGGGGTGGTGGGGTGGGCGCGATGACGTCACCACGTGTCCCACGATGCGCCGCGCGGCGAGGGCGGGGTTATTTTCTTGTTGGCCACGTCCCCGGGCCACGTCGCCGCCGCCGCCATTTTGTTTGACGGGGAAGGCGGAGCGCTCGAAGCTCGGGGTGTCGGACGGCTCGGGTTCGCTCTCACACAGGCGCTCGCTCGCTCACTCACTCACTCGCCCACCATGAACATCTTTCGCTTATCCGGTGACCTCTCGCATTTAGTGGCCATCATCATCCTGCTACTCAAGATATGGAAGACCAGGTCGTGTGCCGGTAGGTTCCGCGCTCGCACTATCCGTTGCTATGGAACGGAGGGAGGGTTTGGGAGCAGAGTGGGGGGTCGCGAGGCCCGGGAGCTGACGTGAGGGAGTTTTTATTATTTTAAATTAAATTAAACTTTATTTTTATATATATATATATATTAAAAGATTAAATGTAGAAAGACCGGGGTAGATTGTTTTTGGAGGGATGGGGCCTGGGGTACCCCGGCTGCACGGGTACCTGTGCGGAGCCCAGTGTTTCCCCTTCCCCCCCACTCTCCCCAGCTGTGTGCGCACAGCTGGAACCCGCGGGCCCCCCCCTTCCCTTCCCTTCCCGGCAGGTGAGCTGCCCTTTGAGTCTTGCCTGACAAGGACAGGGGTCAATTTACCCACTCACTCCCTGGCTGCCACATGACTACAGCAACAGCTCCCATTTGCTGTCTTTTTTTTTGCTGTCGCTGTGAATTATTGTAGCTGAATTTTATTTAGCAAGATACAATTTCTTTGCAAGTGGGAGTTAATTAAAAGTGCAGCTTGTCCAAGTTTGCAAGAGGATGTGCAGTCCCATTCTGACTGCCTATCCGATTCTTTCAGTCATGCAAAGAAAATTTAGCTCTGGTTTGTGCTTAGATAGTTCATGTTCAGCGATTGCTCGAAAGGCTTTTGTACTGTTTAATCCCGGTGTTTTATTGCTGCTCTCTCTCTCCATTGTGTGGCCATCCGTTTGCCTGTCCTTTTCTGACGTGGCAGCCGCTTGTAGGTGCGGTAAGCGAGCTGCATTCTCGATCTCCCACTCTGGGCAAAGGAAAAGATGTGTTAACATCGAGCGAGAGCTGTTAACTTTGTTTGCATGTTGGTCAACGTTTCGCATGGCAAGCCTTTGTGTTGGTTTGGATATTGTGCGACAATAAATGAAAGCTACAACGGAACTTTCTAAATCCTACTCTTTGTTTCTTCCCCCCGCCCCTTGATCAGCCCTGAAACGCATGCGTATAAATTACATCCGATTCGATACTGAGATTTTAACGTGTGTGGAGGCTTTTCAGTGATTGAACTTTCTGCCCTACCATGGAAAAAGTGAATTAACTTATGTCTGGAACATGACGATTTTGCTAAACTTTTCTTGGGTTTGGCTATGCACTTCTGCCATCGATGTCTTTATACAACACTACATTACTTTGTTATCCCTCAAGTTAGGACGGGGAATAAGCCAACAAGAGTGTTCTTGGACCTGATTATCTTCCAGCACGGTTTACTGGATAGTACTGTGTATAAACTGACGATTGATGTGTTTGTCTCCAAATCAAGATATTGAAAAATCCATGAATAGGTATTTGGTTGCTCTTGAGTATGCACACTTCCCCCTGGGGAGTGTACACTACTGAAGTGAAGAGAGCTTTGTTTGGGGCTCTAAGTGGGTGTATGAGTATTGCTGGAGTTTAACTAGCTAAAACTGCAACTGTCAGTGTAGTAAGCTTCTTGCTGCTTATTCAGCTAGGATGACCTTACCCATTATAGAGTATTGGCTTGCAGGATTATCTGCAGCTAAGTGGATGGAATCCCAGCCCTCCAGGTTCCATTAATGTGCCAGGCTGGCTGATCACCATTGACAGCACCATGGGAGTACAACAGACTTGCCTGGCTCAGGTATGGTCACTGAGTGTACTACAGAGGATTGATGTAATAAATTGAATAGCCAGGTGGTGAACGATAGAATACTAGAACCTGATCTTCAATTGCTTCCAAGCCTTTATTCAGAGATCCACATTACCCACTCCACACCCTAGATAAGCTCTCATATAAATGGATACAAAAGTCCCCAATTGATATGCACCACCTGAATACAATTAACACTAAATGATATAAATCATATGGATACAATTAACAATTGATTTTATTCCAATCTCTCAGATAGGCAAGTCAACTTGGAGCCAATTGAACCCTGAAGAGAACCTGCTTACCTTCTCTGCCCCCGCCCCCCCCCCCCTAAAACAGGTCCTGGACATTTGCTCTTCAAACATCTAACAAACACGGGATGTGTTGGTTATAACATGGTACTTGAGCTCAACAGCTTGCCACAGTGTAAGCGTATAGGTGACGTCTTCTAATGACAATGCAAACTTAATGGATCCTGGGGTACCCAAGCTTTTGTCTTGGGCCACATGCGTGTGTACTATGGAGCCTTGAGTCATATACAAAATTTAAATGCTTGTTCCCATTGATTTGCATCCATTTCATGTTATGGATACTAATTGATCTAGTTGTTCTGATTAGGATCACTAATGACAATAGAGCTAAAAGAAGCCCTTTCCAAACCACCAGGCCCACAAAAGACAAACCACCAGATAAAAATAAGTGCCAATTGGACAGAATTGCCTGGCTTCAAGGACAGATTCGGATAGATTGAGAGTTGCATGTGGCTCTAGGAGCTGCGTATTGAACTGTGGTTCTGCCAGTTTGAGTTTAAGCATCACGTGAATGTGGGTTTGCATACAGTAGCTTCATATTTTCCCCTTTGCTTATGTGATGCTGCACCTACTTTCAGCATGGCGAAAGGACCTATGTAGGATAGTTTACAATGGGTCACCATTCTTCGTCTTGCATGCCCACGTCCAGTGCAGTGTATCTGTCTTATGTTATCAACATTTTAATTTATGCCTTTGTTTGAGGGACTTAGGCAAAGAGATGTGTGCTAAGGCTTTCTCTCCCTAAGAGTTGCTGAGGAACAGATTGGAGTAGGCCAGTTGAGTCTGCCAACAGCACATCTGGAAAAAGCAGCATCACAATTTGAAGATACTCCCAGACCTAACTTTTACAATGTCACCCAACATATAATTGATCAAGGATGGGTGACATTGCAGAACCTTAACCCCATGTCACTTAATGTCAGAGTGTCCATTGGGTCCTTTAAGAACCCTTACTGAACTTGGCTAGTGTTTCCCTTGCATTTGGTGTGATGCAAGCTGACTTAAAGATACAATTGGGAGACTCGTTGTCAAATTCATGTAGGACTTTTGGGAAGAGGGTGGAGTAGCGTCCTGCTATGCAGAGTTACAGGTTTAAATGACTTGTAGCGTTAAACTAATAAGCAAATACTGAAGCTCAGGCATTTAACTTGCAGTTTGACAAGGTATGATGTCACTTGACCTAATGTGATTTATAAGGGTATGTTTAAGTGCCACCTTTCTCGTTGCTTTAGAACAGTTCCGGACCCAACTGTGGAACCCCACCCCTGGTTTCAGGCCCAAACTGCAGATCTGGGGCGGTAGTCTAAACACTCTTTTCTGCGGTATGAGTTCCAAAAGGCAAAGTTCAACAGGGCTAGGGAGGGAAAAAATATTCCCCAATTGGTTATGCCGTCTGAACATAATTTGCAAAATATTTTTAATTGAGATTTACGCGTGCTGGTTTGTGCACATGCATTGTTAAAGCTTATTGTCAGTAATGTGATTTGACCTGTACTGTTTCGTACCAACGTGCTAATAAGCCTAGTGACAATCTGACGGGAGTTTGTTCATCAAATTCGTGTGAAGTAAATAAGTAGCTGTGACAGTATGCTGGAGGGAACATTTTTCATGGCAATGGGTTTCGAGTAAGTTATGGGTGTGCTTTGTTACTTTGAACTGCTGTTGGACTTATCTGACTTCTGACAACTCTGCGGAATATTTAATGGGAGTTTACAGTACTCAACTGCTCGTGAACCACCTTTAACAAACACCTGTAGTCCTTCTTGCCATAAATATTAGTAGATTAACAGTCATGTCTTAAGTCTGTCATTAAACTTTCAAGTTGTCAGCTTTTGCTCAGTAGGTAGCACTCGCCTCTGTCGGAAAGTTGTGGGTTCAAGCCCCATTCCAGAGATCGGAGCACAATCTAGGCTCACAATTCAATACAGTACTGAGGGAGTGCTGCACTGTCGCTGTCATCTTTCGGATCGGATGTTAATGCCGAGGTCCCATCTGCCCCCTCAGGTGGATGTAAAAGATCCCATAGCAGTATTTTGAAGAAGAGCTGGGTGGTTCTCCCCGCTGTCTTGGCCAATATTTATTCCTCAACCAACATCAATAAAACAAATTATCTGGCCATTATCTCATTGCGATTTGTGGGACCTTGCTGTGTGCAAATTGAATGCCGTGTTTCTCTACATTTTAACGGTGACTACACTTCAAAAAGTACCTCATCGGCTTTGAAGCGCTTTAGGACATCCTGAGGTTGTGTATTGCACCATATAAATGCTATCTCTTTTGAGATCGGTAAAAGTGTCAGTTCCTGTGATTCCCTATTCTGAGATTTAGGTCTAGCTCCTGATTGAAACAGGACACTTAAATGCTGTTAATGATTCCCCTAGGAATATTTAGGCACTTGCACCTTTTCTGCAGTTGACATCGGTTTCCTGAGGGTAAATGTGTGGAGATGAAGTGTTGGCAGAATATGTTTTGAATTTAGCTCAATCTAATGAGGGGAAGAAATAACTTGCAAGGAAAACTTAATGAAAGCTGACTTTCTTCCCAAAAAGAATGCAAATGAGATGCATGAAAAAGTAATTGCAGTTACCTAAAGCATGGGTAAGTAAGCCAAAGAAGGATCCTTGTGACTCCATCTTAGTTTGTTCTTTTAAACATTTAAATCTTGCGCATGGATTGCAGAATGTGGAACCAAAGCATTGCAGCTTGTGTTCGCTTTTCCCAAGTAGGTATTTTATTCAACATATTTTCCATTCCCATCCCCCCGTTTTAAAAGAAAGTTTAGCATGGAGCATATTTTTTGTGAAATGGCTTGCAGCAGTCTGAGTGATGGTGGTTGTATTGTAAATCCTGTGCTAAAGTTGTAAAATGTAACTTTATTACAACTAGTTTCGCTTTCCATGTCTGGGGTTAGTTATTTCAATGTAGTTTTGTACTAAAGAAGTTGAGATGTCTACTCCAGTTCTGGAAGCTAGCCAGATGAGCATTCTTTCTCTCCTAAATATTTTGGACATTAAACACTAAAATACAGTCAGAGAGCTCGTCTGACCCAGTGTACAGGGCTGTAGTACTAAGCCATTCAGTCCAGGTGTTCCCACGTTGATTCCATGGTCTTTGCTGAGTTAATTGATTTCAGCAGGGGCTGTATCTTAGCCATGGTCTAATCCTCTGCATTGCCACCCCCTTCCCAAAAAAACCAGGGGTCGCTGTCCAGTGATTCTGGTTGAAGTGGGGTGGGGGGGCCGTGGTTGAGAGTACAGGATCAGCCTAGTCCATTAGGTCTGGCAGGAAGGGGTGAACACATTTTTGTGTTGTCAAAATCAAATGTTTGCACCTCTCTTTAAAAAGTAGTGAAATCAACCTAGTTTCAAAATGTCCAAAGCAATTGTTGCAAGTTATCATATCTATCCAGGATTTAATTAAATATACACTGCAGAAAAGCTTATGAAATGACCCGTGACATTTGTGCCTAGTTTTATGAAATGACACAAAGCAGTCATTGTCTTGTTTCACCATTGTAGCTTTCAAATCATACAGGTTTCCAACTACATACAGTGATCGTTACTTGTAAAATGCAAGTGTTGAGCATTGCAGTGCAATCTATTGCTCTGAAATAAGAAGCCAATCTTTTCATTAAAAATTCAGTTGTCTTCAATGTTTAAACCTTTCTGGGAGTTAGCAAATATGCCCGCTGCAGATTTCATTTTGAGGACATTTATTTTCCAGACAGCTGCTGTTACACTGTGATTTTCAAATAGGCTGTACATTCAATTCTACTTCCTCAAGTGAAGTTCTAATAGTCTTGAATTCTGTTTAAACGTGCATCATGCAAATACTTTTTTTTTAAAAAAAAGCTTGTGTTGTCACTAATGCACGTGTGAATTTTTTTGTATTGTCTACTTGGTATAGTCAAACGCCCAGCAGGATGACTGTAGATTCTGTCCTTTCAAGACTAGGTGTGTCTCTGCAAGCTGACCAATGCTAGATGTTTACAGGCCCATCACATTTTTGAACATCTATATTTCTATTATGTGAAGCTTAGCATTGTTTTCTAGGCTATATTTTTCACTGCCTTGGGTTGTATTTATTTTTTCCTTGTATCGCTTGCTTAAACATCAGTAGCCATGATGTGGAGATGCCGGTGATGGACTGGGGTTGACAAATGTAAGGAATCTTACAACACCAGGTTATAGTCCAACTGTTTTTCAAATAAAACAGTTGGACTATAACCTGGTGTTGTAAGATTCCTTACATTAAACATCAGTAGTACTTGTCAAACTAGGTTAGTAAGCAGGCCTAAATACTGTTCGGCACAGAAATTGAATTCACCTTGAATTCCACTTGATTTTCTTATCTGCCCACCAGTAACTGCACGCGGTTCAACTGAAGGATTGGGCGGGGGTTTGATAATGGAGAACTCCATTAGAAGTGGTACAAGGTGTTTGGATGGATTCTAGAGCAGAGGCAGCAATCTGAGAATCTGTGCATTTGCAGTTTAAAAAGTCACAATCATGAATAATTTTCTGACAGTGGTCTTTCAATGATGTGGAAGGGCCATACAGGCCACCAGTGCAAACCCAACTATTGCACTACGTGGGCAGGCAGAGGGGTCAGCTCCCCTGTGGCCAGAAAAAGTAATAGCCACTTATATTTGCTCCTGACAACGATGCTGCCGCCTAAGGAGGTGATAGCCAGTAACAGAACTAAGCTATAAAGAGAACATTGCTATTTTCCCTGATAAGTGCAATGCCCAGTGTGGAACTGAGCCATCTAGATCAGAAGGGCCTACAGTCTGTGCTGACTTAGTTCAATCTCAGCTGGAGTGCTACAAATGGCCTCAGCAGCTGTGGGCAAAAGGAAAAAACCCAGCCAGTGTTCCTGCTCCTGATTGCTATTCAGTTTCTGCATTTGGATGTCTGAGGGCAAGATTGGGCTTGGCTATAGTTCCCCTGCTGATGCTTATTTTCCTGGGCTTGTGCATAAAGACTAGTTGACTGACCAAGATATTCGAAAGCAGCTGGTGTCTGGAACTATATGCTAGCAGGATTCGGTGTCTTTGGGAGGGTGGGGTGTGGGAAAGGAAAATGGGGGCACTTGACACCTGCATTAAATCCTAACCCACTTTGAGCTGTCATTAAGAGGGGAGTGGGGACTTTTATTTTAAACTCACAATATAATCTTTCACCTTTTGAGGCACCAGCAAGAAATATAAATTTGATAAATACTGGGGACTTATGCCATGGTCATTCTGCAGCTTACAGGCATTGACTGTTTCCTCAAATGGAAATTGGGAAAATGTTCTCTCCGAGCCCCTCCTTATGTCTGACCTGTTAAGTGAATGGGAAACAAAAATCACTCCAGTAACACGATTGTGCTGGTCAAAAGCCCATTCTTGCAGTATGACAGTTATAAAAGCAGTTTTATTAACTCTTCAGTAAAAGCCTGATAATTAGGAAAGTATTGGTAATATGGGGTGCTCAAAGGAAGTAACTCGGAGTGAGTTTGCTCCACTCTGGTCTTCTGTGTTGGGGTCTGAGTTGAGTATGCTTGCTGTGTGATTGCTAATTTCCTGATTATCCTGATTTGGGGGGGCGGGGATATAGTGTTTCTACATTCCCACCAGTTTACAATACTTTTTGTCTACCAAGTGAATTTGAAATTCCAATTACTGTAAACTGAAGTTGTATGCCCTGTGGGGTTGCTAAGCAGTGCGGATACCATTGAGGTGATGCCAGCAGTGTCTGATCTCACCTTGTACTTGCTGCTTGATGGGTATGCACAGCTAACTAATAATTATAGTCTTAGTGGCTTAGTTTTAATGCAAACCATTGGTAACTTACTAGTTATTCAAGCTTCAGCAATATCCTTGGGCATCAATATAAATGGGATCAAATCATAATCTTTGTGAGAAGTTCTACCCATTGGTATAAATAGACAAATACATGTAAAATACAGAGAAATACACTTGTGAAGAATAAAACCTCAGTAGTGAGTGATTCTGAGCACAACTTTATACCAGTGAGCAAATGCTCCTGAAACAGAATTTTATTTAAAGCTTTGAGTTTGGTTAATCTGGGAGAAGTAACTTCAGTTTTTTTTGTTGTGCATTGGTCTACAGTATGTTCAAATTTGTTATTTTTGTAGTGTTCTTTTCATTGTCTATGCCATATTTATCTCTAAATCTCTTGTACTCTGAACTGCATTCTATTACAGAATGATTGATTTATTTTTGCTTGCAGGGTTTGCCAAGGTCTGTATCTCTGCTCCTGGCTTAATACAAACAAGTCACATCAATGCCTTTTGAACTGCAGTAGGCAGAATTTTGTGTGCGTGTGCATGGCCTGTTCCCAGACTGCCACCAATCCCCCTGTATCTGGCTGCAAGGAGACCTCAATCTGCCCGGGCATGACTTCCCCCTCTGACTCATAGCTTGGGACCTTAGCCAAGCGGTATTTCAACCTGCTACTTGGCACCGAGCATCAGTGTTGCATGACAGTCCACCTCTGGCATTTTAATGTTTTGGATAACCCCATGATCAGTCTAAAAATGGATTGTCTTCCCTATCAAATTTTCCTTTTGGGGGTGAAAAAAATGATCACTGCTTTTAGGTACATTTTTGGATTTTTGTCAGTTTTTTAAATTTCTCTCCTGATGGTGCTAGGTACGTTTCCATAGATTAGACGGGTGTCAGATGAAATTCAAAGTAGAGAAATGCAAAGTGCTTCACATGGGGATAAAAATCCAGGAAGGGACAATTACTTAAATTGAAAGAAAATAACGTGAATGGAAAGTGAAAAAGATCGCAACAACGTGCAGTGATAGTGAGTAAAGCAAACCCGATGCTAGGATATACTAAACGGTCAATATTGAGCTGAGGTAATTAATCACTTTGTAAATCATTGGTGTGACTGCACTTAGGCTAGAGTGTGTGGTTCTGGTCGGTGCAGTACAAAAGGGATATTGGAGAGTAACCAGAATGATTGAGGGGATGGAGGGATTGGATTGAGGAATAATCGTGTTCTCACTGGAAAAGAGAAGGTTTGAAAGGTCATATGATTGCTGTTTTTAGGATTCTAAAGCGACTAGATAATGATCTGACTAGCTATTTCACCTTGTCCAGAACAGTAGAACCAGAGGACATGGCCTGCTCTTGAATAGAGGTAAATTCAAAACTAATCTGCGGAAACATTATAAAAGTGAGCGAGTGGTAAATTTATGGAACAGGCTCCCTATGGCGACGGTGGAAGCAGATAATAATTGATTCGCTCAATTAAGTAGATTTTTCAGAAAATACTATTTTGGGATACAGTATGAGAGTAATTTGAGACATGACCTGTGGTAAGTGTTGCATGCTTGGGAAGAATAGGTGACTTTGGACCCGTGGTTCCCAAAGCTTTCCACCACCAGGGCTTTCATCGCCTCATGTCTGGGTCTGTTGTAGACTAATAGAGATTGATTGGTCAACTACTCCATTATTATTGTACGTTGCAACTACTGTGGTGATAGGTGAACTAGATAGACTGTGGTCTTTTCGTCTAGCAATTCCCATGTTTCTATGTTCCCAGTATTCAGTGTAATAGGACATTTTGGATAGTAGGAATCCCTATTTATGCAAAGTTGCGATCCTGAGAAAGCAGCCCTTCTCAAAAAGCATTTAATAATCTATGCATACATTTACTGTGTTTCAGTTGTTTTGTCAAGATGTAATTCGTTGAAAAAGTTGCCATTTGGAAATTTTTTGGAGAGCTATTTTGGGTCCAGTTTTAAGTTGATGTTTTTTCCTTAGGTATTTCTGGGAAGAGTCAGATTCTGTTTGCATTGGTCTTTGTCACTCGATACCTGGATCTGTTCACGATTTTCATCTCTCTCTACAACAGTTGCATGAAGGTAAGTTTGTTAAGGGACTGGAACATATGGTTCAAATATCTCCAGGAGCATAATATGTGGAATTACCCCTCTACAATGTTGTACAGCGGAGCTTTGTACACAGGTTTTCCTTTTTTTCTTTCCCTCCCCATGGACAGTATACACTTTGTGTCCTAATTTGGGTGTTCATCCTCGGGCCACACACAACCCCTGAGCCCAGGAAACCTAGTCCTATTTGTGCTTGTATTATATGCTGTTTTTTTCCCTGTTCAAATTTTGTGAGCCTGGCGTTTTGAAGGGTTTTTTTTAAGAGCTGTTATCTGATTGGATAAATCTTAAACTAGGCGTGTTGGTGTTAGCAGCTTGATATTTATGTAAATTAATAAGACCATGGATTTAATCTTTGTGGTCCCAAGATTCCATAGTATTTACCTGTTTGTAGCTCATAGACAAAAGCTTAGATATCCCTGTCCTAACTGATCTTAAATTTGTAACAAAACTAAATTGAAATGTAAGTTGGAATGAACTGAACATATTGCTGCAGAAACAACTGTATTGAATTTGGTTTTATGATGTCAGTGTGGTCAGACTGCACTTTCTGAATTATTTTTTTTTAAAAAATTTAGAACAGCTTCTATACATTTAACAAACTATTGCAATCACTTTAAACTTGCTGTTGACCAGTATTTTTGTGTTACTATTAATCCATTGTTGGTATTGAACTGTGGTTTATTTTGTGTTTCTATTTTAAACAGATTATCTACGTTGTCTGTGCCATTGCCACAGTGTACATGACCTACTTTAAGTTTAAGGCCACCTATGATGGAAACCATGACACGTTCCGTGTGGAATTTCTGGTTGTCCCTGTGGGTGGATTGGCTTTCCTGGTCAATCATGACTTCTCTCCGATGGAGGTAAATTCTTTTTAACTTGAATTCAGGTGATTTCTAAGCTGTTTCTGAAAACACTTTTGCTAACTTCTGTTTTTCATCTAAAATCAATTGAATTGAGGCGGTTATGATTGTCCCTTGTTTTCTGTTCCAATTGTCTCCACATTTCTATCCCAACTGAGGAGATGGATTGGAAGATTCTGTCATGGTATTCTATAGCATGAGCCTTGGAAAACATGTAACAGCTCAGAGGAAATAAGAATTTTTATTTTCCACCTCTGCTTGGCATTGTCCTATGATGACACCCTGCCACCATAGTGAGATGTAGAGGAACTAGTGTTGCTCTTAAAAAGTTACCACCCCTTAAGACACCAACTAATAGCTGGCACTAGTGTGCTGATTTAAGTCTGTTTGCGTGGGTCCTCTGTCCTAACGTTTGATTAAGTGTTTGGTGCACACCGCAAGAAGGAAAGGACAGTAATGTCCTTTCGGAAAGGAAACCAGCTGTCCTTGTCTCGTCTATACGTGACTCCAGTCCCACACTGACGTGGCTGACTCTTAACTGCCCTCTGAAATGACCTAGCAAGCTATCTGTTGTACCAAACCCCTACAAAAAAAAGGCCCACCACCACCTATTCAGGGGTAATTAGGGATGGGCAATAAATGCTGGTCTTGCCAGTGACACCCACATCCCGAGAATGAATTTTAAAAAATCAAATTGGAGATAAAAGGTTAAAAATTCACACATTCTAGCTTTTTATTGTAAAAGTTTGACAATTGTCTGCATATTTGTAATGTTCTTCCAGCATGCTCTCATTTAACCAATAAATTATCAATTGGCTGTTAACATTTTTGTATGGATTTTCCACTCTAACTTTTGAACCCAGTAATTTTGAGTTATATGCAATCAATTTAATTTGTTCTCTGAATGTGACACTAGCAAGGCAATCGCTAGTTGCCCTGAACTGAGTGACTTGCTAGGCTACTTCAGAAGGCATTAAGAATCCACCAGGTAACATGGGCCTGGAGGGCAGGTGGAGGTAGCAGCTTCCTTTCCCCAAAGGAACCCAGTTGGGTTTTTAAAGCAACTTTTTGGTGCCAGCTCACAAATTACCAATTTCACAACTTATCATGGTGGGATTTTAACTTGTGTCCTCTGGACTGCTAGTTCAGTACCATAACTACTGTACGCTCCTGGTGTCCAGTTACAGATGTCTGATTTCAGAAGTCTACTCTTCAGAATACAATTCTCACCGTTTTAATGCATTTTTTTTGTGCTCAGTCACTTTATGCCCCCACTACAAAAATGTTATAAAAATGAAGCAATTTCCCCAGTAAAAGCCATAGCTGTAGAGTTTCAGTAAAACCCTGGGAGAAATTTTTGACAGAAATGGGATTTAATATTTTTTGACCATAGGGTCTTCCTAATACACGGCATAGGTCACGTGATGCGCTATGTTGGAGTACAAGCCTGATGGTGTATAGATTGTTTTATTGCTATTCAAATATTGCCTGGTCAAAAAAAATGACTTCAAATTGAACCAACTTTAGAAGGGTCACAGCCTGCCAACTTCATTAAAATAATTCTATTTCAGATGTTAAAAAAACAAGTACGAGACAAATATTAAGTGGCTGAGGAGGGGACATACTTTATTGGGCACATTCCTGTCAGTTACTACATGAAAGAAAGCCGTTCTAACTGCTTCATTTGCTGGGGAAATAGAACACACATTTGATTGTGTTTGGGATTAACGATTGTGTTTGGGATTAACGGTTGTGTAAAAAGCACGTGACTGTGACAGAAATTTGTTTTCATCTGACTAAGTATCCGCTTTATCCACTGTTTGATCATGTTCAAAGAGATGCAGGGTTTTTTTTGTGTGTGGTGACATCCTCTCTCCCGAATCTTTGATAAATTTCCACAGATTCTGCACTCTTTACCTTGCGCGCAGCCAAAACATTAAAGTCCAACAACCAGTGAAGACCTAAAACACTTGCGAAACCAGTTGCCCTGTTTATGTTCTTGTCCATAATAATTACGTGGCAGAATCCAGAGAGACTGCCTAGAGAAAAATGAGATTTCTCCAAGTCTTTTATTAAAACATATATTAGGATTTGATTGTCACTTCTTTTGAACTGAAACTTGAGTACATTGAGGGGAAAACATGCTTATGTAGTTGTTAGATTCCAGCATTGTATTGTGCATTTTATGGGCTAGATGCAACTCACTGAATTTTTTTTATGTAAAGAATTTTCCCCCTATAAACACTCACTTGCAATGAGTATTGGGTGTGTAATCATTCTGTTCTCCCATTTCACCTCAATTGTACTTGTTTACCAGGAGATTGAAAACAATTGCCAGCACATCCCATCTGGCACACATTAAGCGCATTATTACATAATTTTACTTCTCATTAAACCAACTCAAAGTAAGAATCTGTTCACCGATGCTACAGTTAAATGGTTCAGAAGAGAAAGTGGGGTTGGGTTCGTGATGTTGCTTTGGAGGATTGTTTAGTCCATACTGTAGTTGTTACTTGGTGTGGGGGTGGGGGGGTTCTGAGAACATGCAACTCAAGGGGTCGTGCACTGGAGAACATTATTTGGGTTTATTCACCTGACCGTATGGACTTTGTCTAATGGAGATGCGCTAACAATGGTGGAGGTGGAATGGGAAAATAGCAGCAAATGCTGGAAATATTGGAAATAAAAAGAAAATGCATGAGATACAGAGTCTGTCAGCATCTGTGTAGAGGAAATATAGGTTAACACCCCCTCATAACCGGAAGAAAGGTCTACATCTAAAATATTAACACATTTGTGCGCAGATGCTAGCAGACCCATTGTGCGCTTCCAGCATTTCTTTGGGGATTGGGAGGGAAGATTTTACTCTGTGCCCTAGACGTAGGGGGAATGGTGAAGCTGTTCTTTATAAGTGTTTATCATTTCGATACGGCCATGGAGGAAATCTTTGCCCAGACTTTAAATGCTGGAAATCTTAAAATAAAAAAGGGGAAATTGTTGAAAAGCAAAATTGGAAATATTCGTCCTCTGTTAATAAAATTATTTTAAGAAAATTCTATATGGATTGTCTTTTTAAAAATACTTGGTTGGCGAGATCAATCCTCAAGTCAAATTACTTGTAATATATTTCATTTTTTGCATTATATTAAAATATATTTTCAGCGTCATTCTGTAGTTGTCCTGCTGGGAACAGGGCTGTCTAATTAATGGACAAACGAGTTGGATACTGATTTTTTTAAATTGCTAACAGCAAGTGAACATGTCAATATTATAAGTGATGCACATACTATAGTGAAAGTTAACGGCAGAATGACCTCATAAATAAGTTACTGTTCTCAGGGCCTGTATCACACTGTCCTTCCTTAACTACACATATCAGCATAAAACAAAAATGTAGCAAACGTGAAACGATGCAGTTCAGATCTAAAACATCCCTTCAAAGGGAGGGAGGAAAAGCATGATTTAAACTCTAGGGTGGATTGGCAGATTTATCACCCGCACGAAGCAAAACAAACAGCTCCATTACCTGAAGCCTCGCTGGGATGCTTATTTGTGCTCCACCCACCTTGCTTTTTATACCAGGGACAAATATCAGATTTTCTCCATTGCACGTGGCCCAATGTACGCTTGAATGAAAAATACCGTACGGTGCCGACAGACAGCAACCATGTTTGTAATCCAACATGGCCTCCGGAAGTTGCCGAGTGACGTTATTAGGAACGCTCCATTGCCATCCTGCTTTAATATTTTTTGTGCAAAATTCTAGTTTTTAACCTGCTGTTGAGCTACTCTCCAATTGAAGTGCGGATGCAGTGAGACTGCAATAGTGATTGGGATGGTGACTGGTTGCAGTATGAGATTTTTGGCAGGGGGATGGGGACTTGTTGGCAGAATTTAACGGAATTCTGTGCATTGCAGGGTGGAACGTTTAGAACAGAGACTATACTTATTAAGTATAAGCTTAGTACTGCATTCTAAGTTTTTAATACTGGAATGTGCAACGTGAAGTTGGATTAAGTCAAAGCATTGGATGACAAAAGTGTACAACTTTGTTCACTGGAAAACAAATTGTAACCTGATTATGGTTAAAAGCAAAAATCTGATCGCAACCCTCTCTTCCAGATCCTGTGGACGTTCTCGATTTACTTGGAGTCAGTTGCAATCCTGCCCCAGCTCTTCATGATCAGTAAGACAGGTGAAGCAGAGACCATCACGACTCATTACCTCTTCTTTCTTGGCTTGTATCGTGCCCTGTACCTTGTCAACTGGATCTGGCGCTATTACTTCGAGGGTTTCTTTGACCTCATTGCTATTGTAGCTGGCGTGGTTCAGACTATTCTCTACTGCGACTTTTTCTATTTGTACGTCACAAAAGGTGAGGAATTGAAGGTTTGCAATTTATTTTTGCATTTGATACAGAGCAGAAACTTGACTCTAAATGTTTGAAGAAAATAGAGTTTGGAAGCAGCAGTGATGTACTTGTGTGAGAGGGTGATAAAAGGGTAGAAAACCCCTTGATGTACATTTCTTGTGGTTTACAACTGTGTATCCACAGTGACCTCTTTTCTCCCCCCCCCCCCCCCCCCCTCCCCCCACCACCCCGAGCAATTCAAACTCGCAGACTCCTCTTAATAGTAATCCATTCACAATTATCTACAAAAAGCAGTCTTGAGACATCAAGAATTACAAGAGATGTCTGAGCAAAAATGCACCAAGTAATTGTTTTACAAATTTGGTACAATGAAAGCACTATTAACATTTCCTTTTTCAATTATGCAGAACCACATTAACCAAAAAACTGAGATTGCAGCCAAATGGGTGTGTGTTTTTAGGGCGGTGTGTGAGAAACAATAGATTGCACTGTTGCCAATGTGTAATTTTATTTATCCCTAGAGTTTTGGGCTGGGGTTTAAAAAGTTTCTTCAATGTTGCATGTTGTGACAAATGTTAATTACACTGGATTGATGTGCTGGTAAAGGGAGAGTGAAATGTATAAACTAAATTTAGTCATACTATATGTGCACTCTCAGCTGAGTCAGAAGCTGTTTCAAGTCCCACTCCAGGACTTGAACGGTTAACCTAGGCTGACATTCCAGGGCAACGCTGAGGAAGTCTTGCATTGTCAGAAGTGGCATCATTCAGATGAGCGGTTAAACCAAGGGTTGGTTTGGTGATGGTTCAGGCTGATGTTAGAGAACCCATAGCACTGTTCAAACGAGGGAGTTCTCCTCGTGCCCTGGTCACTCCTTCCTCCCTCAACCAACACCATCAAAAAAACAATCAACTGGTCATGTCATTGTGCGATTTTGCCGAGTGCTTTGTCGTTGCCCTTGTATAAGTTATTCCACATTGAAGTCATTCATTTCATGTGAAGTAGTTTGGGATATTTGAGGTGCTATATAAGTGCACGGTTGTGTTTTTTTAACAAATGCCTCTATATTAAGAAACTTTCTATTGGGCCTTCTAATGACTTTTTTCTCTCCAAATGTTGTTCCTTTAGTTCTCAAAGGAAAGAAGCTGAGTTTACCAGCTTAAGTGCCAAAGATCATCTGAACGTCTGTCGTTGGTCATTTCCAGACAGAGGAAGCATTACCACACAGAAAACTTACCAAGAGTGTAAGATGCCCGAGACAGAGAGCAAGGGAACACACTAAGAATTGCATTTAAACTTAATGTCAACAGCTGTTCTGTAGTATAATGGACCACAAACATCCATTTTCTGTTTTATGCATCTTGCCTTACCTTTTTATTACAATGTAAAAATATTTTCTACAAAGAAATATATACTGAAAGGATGAATTACTTGCAGTGGTTTAAAAAAAAACTTGGAAGCTTAGATTGGAAATGAAAGTTGATCTGTTTACAAGGATTAAGTGCAAATTGTTCAATTTTTCTGAAAATGACTGACCCAGTTAATTTACTTAATAACACGATATCTGACGGACAAAACTGGTCTGTATTTTTTCAACCACTTGCTGTATTTATTTGAATTTGCCAAATTTTTAGAACCTAATTCATTCTCTTCCTCCCCCCCCCCCACACCCCCAAATCAAAACACTAGAATTGTCTTGAGGCTTATGTGATGAAATATGCCTTGTCATTTGGTTGACGGGGTTTCCTTTATTCAGTCAGTGGTTAAACCACCTTCAGATGGAATGCATGTGTTCTGTCCTTTGATATATGTTCATGTGAACATAGAACATGAAGAATAAAGATCACAGAAACCTAACTACATTAGATGTGCATATTACTGACTGAAAAGTGGTTTGGGCAGTGTAATGTTAAGTATTCAAGGGACCATATGACTTCAAGTTTAATCTTGGGATTTTTTTTGTTGAACAAATCACTTTCGGAATCGTTGGCCTCGGCTACCACTCTTATTCTTTTGAAACATTAGGAGGTTATCTTGTTTTTTTTTTACCGAGCTGTTGCATGATATCTTGTGATACTGCCCCAAATAAACATTTTATGGAAAACGTTTGCTTGTGTTCTAAGCATGTCACTTGTGTGCTTTTCATAATGTATTTTTCATAGCAAGGTGCTACTAGAAAATGTTTACTTTGAATAAGCAGTGGTTTTCAAACAGTAGCTGCAAGTATTGGGGAGTCCCTTCACATATTGACTGGAGAATGTTCCTGACCTTGTGCCCACCCTACCCTCAAAGACTGTTAAATACCCAAAGGAAAGCGGTGCTAACATTGCAGAAAAGCTTAATATACAGCGATAGAAATGGTATGTTAGTACGCCAATAAAATACTGAAATCTAATGACTGTGGATGTGCAAGGTCCAGGGATCCCAGTTTGAAAACCTGTGTTCTTGATCTGGCTGGGGAGTCTAGGACTGGGGGACATAGCCTAAATTGGAACCAGGACTTTCAGGAGTGAAGTTAGGCAACACTTCTACATGCAAAGGGTGGTGTAAGTTTGGAACTCTCTTCTGCAAATGGCAATTGATGCTAGCTCAATTGTTAATTTTAAATCTGAGTGATAGATTTTTGTTAACAGGTATTAAGGGATATGGGGCTACGGCGGGTATTGTAAGTTAGGTTACAGATCAGTCGTTATTGAATGGCGGAACTGGCTCGAAGGGCTAAATGGTCTTCTCCTGTTCCTATGTTTGTATCACTTGACCATCTTCTGGCTTCTGGACGAGTGAGTTAACTTTCTCGTTCTCCTTCCTTTGTGCCAATTTTAGGACTTGCTCTGTATTTGTCCATTTTGGAGCTTACCTGATCTAGGCCAGCTACATTTCTAGTATGACCTGATATGAGAGAAAATGCAGTCACTTTTATAAGTGTTCTCATGTACAATGCACTGCCATATTGCTGTCTGCGCATCAGATTTATGAGGAGATTATTGCTTTGCTGTCAGATCACGTGCAGAGTGTCAGAAGTGAAGAAACCGTGGTACAGCGCCTCTGTTAAGGGCCTTTGGAACAAAGTTATTGCAAAGTGGGATTTGCTTGCATTGTGTTTGGAAAAAGCATATCTGAAATGGAGGAATTTTGATATTGGAAATGGCCAAAAGGAAGAAAACATGGAATAGCCTGAGCTGTTCTACAGACAACACAAATACCCCAAATGGGAAGCTGCATGCTTTTTACCCTCTTGCACATGATTTCTCTGTAAAGAACGTGGTTTCTCTTTAATTATCAGCAACAAGCTGCAATATCACTTATTGGAAAATGATTTTTTAAATAAAGAATTTACCTAAAGAATTTTCTACATTTATTTTATAAATAGTATTAAGCAACCCCTTTTATGTTTTCTTCTGCCTATTTTTCTTTTTTGTGAATGAGTGTTATACTTTAATGAATGGTGGATTTTTTTTGTCATTGGCAAACAAAGTTGCCAGTACTTAAGTCCTGAGAGTTTTGGAAGTATCTTAAATTTCATGTGATTTTAAATATAGTTTTTTTTACACAGTCCACTCACTAGTTTTGACATACTTCCAACCCTCTGCTCCATAATGTTGGACACTTGGTTTAGGGGAGTGCAGTACTTCATGTGTAAGGCTCTTAATTATCCAGCAGGGGGAGTCCCCTCTATGTGACTTAGACTTGGGTTCAAATAGTTTCTGCAATTGCTTTAACATAGTTTTTCCAGTAACTATAGATTTTAACTCAAGATTACGATAACATTGGAAGGACATAAGTTTGGGGTTGAATCTCATTCAACTGTATAGCAGCTTGCACCAATTTTCTTGGCCGTGTAAATTAGAGTTGCTCGTTGTACCTCAACCTGAGAGAACATCCAAACGGAGTGCATATTACTCGCATCGTAATGTCTTCACCTTTTCCTCCCCTCCTGCAGACATGTACTCTGCGTGTCCCGACAGCGCCCAGTTTTTCTGCCTCGACAACCCAAAAGGAGCGCCTTAGGAGCCACTAACATCAACAAAATTCCTCAGTTTTTGGGATTCCCCCTTGTTGCGGATAGAAACTGAAAGCTGGAACTTTGCGGGTATATGTGCCTTACGCACACCTATTCCACAGCTTCGCAAGGTGTTCTCCAAGACACCCCTATCCCCCCTCCTCCCACCCCTCTCCTCGCCTGCAGCAGGTTTTAGGAATTCAGCATGAATCCCATGCATGTCTGCTGCCTCTCTGATAGCAGGATGACCATTCAACCGATTCGTTAAGGCTTTCTTTCTGATGCAGCATACTCCACGCACTTTTCCAACCTCCTTGCAGATGGCTACTTACTACAGCCTGTTGAGCTAGATGGCTCTCACTATAGCGCGCTCTCCAAGGATGCCAGCGGGTACACTCCATTGGCGCTAATCCAGTGACTTATGACCACAATGGATGACAGACTTTAATGAATGACTTAGGATCATTTCTGTATAATTACATGCCCTTGCAGATTAAAGTAACTTACTGGACTCGTTTCATCTTGCCCCCCCCCCCCCCCGGCTTCAAGTTGTGTTAATATAATTTTGTAGCAGTCCCTGATTTGACTACAGCGTTTTCAAATACTGCTGGAGGTCTTCTACTTTTGCCAACAGCTTTCCTTCCCTTTGCAGTTGCCTTAGCAGGTACTTAATGAATGAGTGCCTTATAGGTTTCAATTTTATAGCTTAAGGTGTTATCACTACCATTCAGTCTGCCCTCCTGGCAGTCACACAACTGGTCCCAGTCTGTGAGCTGAGAGTGACTGCCCATGACATCATGGCAGCATTTGATGGAGTGTGGCACCAAGGAGCCCTAGTAAAATTGAAGTCAATGGGAATCAGGGGGAAAACTCTCCAGTGGCTGGAGTCATACCTAGCACAAAGGAAGATGGTAGTGGTTGTTGGAGGCCAATCACCTCAGCCCCAGGACATTGCTGCAGGAGTTCCTCAGGACAGTGTCTTAGGCCCAACCATCTTCAGCTGCTTCATCAATGACCTTCCCTCCATCATAAGGTCAGAAATGGGGATGTTCGCTGACGATTGCACAGTGTTCAGTTCCATTTGCAACCCCTCAGATAATGATGCAGTCCGAGCCCGCATGCAGCAAGACCTGGACAACATCCAGGCTTGGGCTGATAAGTGGAAAGTACCATCTCCAACAAGAGAGAGTCTAACCACCTCCCCCTGACATTCAACAGCATTACCATCGCTGAATCCCCCACCATCAACATCCTGGGGGTCACCATTGACCAGAAACTTAACTGGACCAGCCATATAAATACTGTGGCGACAAGAGCAGGTCAGAGGCTGGGTATTCTGTGGCGAGTGACTCACCTGACTCCCCAAAGCCTTTCCACCATCTACAAGGCACAAGTCAGGAGTGTGATGGAATACTCTCCACTTGCCTGGATGAGTGCAGCTCTGACAACACTCAAGAAGCTCGACACCATCCAGGACAAAGCAGCTCGCTTGATTAGCACAGACTGCAGCAGTTCAAGAAGGTGGCTCACCACCACCTTCTCAAGGGCAATCAGGGATGGGCAATAAATGCTGGCCTGGCTGGCGACGCCCACATCCCGTGAACGAATAGAAAAAAAATTGTTTTTTTGGTTGAGACCATTGATCCAATCACTTGCCACTCTTACTTGGCAAATCACCATTTGTCACAAGGCCATAATCTTGCCCAAGACATCTGAAAGCTGCCCTCTTGATGGAGATAATGGGGCAGTGGTCCAAAGTTTCCCAACAATGTTGAACAATGCAATTTTTCTCTCCTAAGATTGTTGATTCCTTGCTGGGATTTGGTGCTATGAGAAGTCGTGGACCTCCGATATCTTGCCTAAGTGGCCATTATTCATGTATGAGCTTTGACAATGAGTGTCAGCTAACTATATGACCCTGGGGCCATCACAACCAAGTCCACTCTCACTGTTCAGGTTCATATGTGAAGAATAGCCACGTACTGGAAGACAGCTGTGCAATGGTACTCATCATAAATCAGCACCTTCAGGAAAGAAGAGTAATTAGGAGGGAGAAAGGATCTTCTTGATGAAACGGGTTTGGTCATAGCTGTACTTGCTGGAGCCTGTGGCCCAGAACAGTGCAAAAGCCATGACAACAGGAACATCTGGGTATCAACAACAGCCACACACACCAGTCAACTCATAGCTTGTCAGCCTTAGCTCAGTAGTTGTACTCATGCTGCTTGAAGCCAGAATGGTTGTGGGTTCCAAGCCCCACTACAGAGACTTGACACATAATCTAGGCTGACACTTCAGTGTAGTACTGAGGGAGTGCTGCACTGTTGGAGGTGCTATCCTTCAGTTGAGATGTTAAACCAAGGCCTTGTCTGGCCTCTCAGTTAGATGTAAAAGATCCTCTGGCACTATTTGAAGAAGAACAGGGGAGTTCTCCTGCCATCCTGACCAACATTTATCCCTCAACCAACACCTAGAACAGATGATCTGGTCATTTATCTCACTGCTGTTTGTGGGACCAATTGGTTGCTGCATTTCCTACATTATAACAGTGACTACACTTCAAAAATACATAATTGGCTGTAAAATGCTTTGGGAAGCCTTGAGCTCATGAAAGGTGCTATATAAATGCAAGTTCTTTCTTTAAGGAAGTTATTCTGCCTGATCCGTCCTACAGGCGACTCTGGTCCCACACTATGTAGTTGCGTCTTATGGCCCCCAGGAATATAAGGGATGAGTTGCATTTTAACCACACAAGTTCAATAATTACTATTTAGTCATTTAAAAAAATCCTCCAAAAGTTTTTGTTTTTGCAGTGATATAAATGCTTTAAACAATGTCTGTGGGTAGACGCAGTGTCTGCCGGTACGCTTGAGGCCTTCCGCGACCGGTGGGCACCGCAGGGACTGGAGTGAATGGTGGACAGGGACAACAATATTGTTGTTTAGTTTTGATGTGGAGATGCCGGTGATGGACTGGGGTTGACAATTGTAAACAATTTTACAACACCAAGTTATAGTCCAGCAATTTTATTTTAAATTCACAAGCTTTCGGAGGCTTCCTCCTTCCATTTACCTGAGGAAGGAGGAAGCCTCCGAAAGCTTGTGAATTTAAAATAAAATTGCTGGACTATAACTTGGTGTTGTAAAATTGTTTACAGTTGTTTAGTTTTATAAGTTTCCTTTCACCTTTGTAGGGTTTGGGTGTTTGTGCCACCAAAAGGGGGCACTTGTTTTGGTTTAGGCCGATGACACTGCAGCAACCAAGTGTCTCCCATAAAATCATCATGCTCTGGGGGGGGGGGGGGGGGGGTGCTATTAGGGGGCGGACCAAGTGTAGAGGGCGGAACCTTTGAGGGGCGTGACTGTTGCCGGCGGGGGGGTGTTGTCAGTGGGCCGGTAATGGCGACGTCTGTTCCTTATTACCCGGTTCTCTGTCCGTCTCCCGGGGATTGAGCTGCAATTTGCCCGGGGCGGCCGTGTATCCGAACCTGGGCCGTGAAGATGCCGGGGTTGGTGGTGTTCGGGAGGCGCTGGTCTCTGGCCAGCGACGACCTGGTGTTTCCCGGAGCCTTTGAAGTGCTGCTGCGGGTTGTGTGGTGAGTGGCGAGAGCGCGGCCCCGCGCCTCGGGGAAGGGTTGCCAACCCTCCAGGATTGGCCTGGAGTCTCCAGGAATTGAAGGTTAATCTCCCAGGATACCGCTGGCAGCAAAAACCCCGGAGAGAAAAAAAAATCATAGGGATTTAAAAAAAAAACAAAATTGTGTTTTTCTTTCCATTTTTCTTTGAACACTTTTGTTTATTAGTTATAAAAATAACTGGAGGTGAAAAGGCTGTTTGACTGACCGTCAAGAATCATCCAGTTGGGTAACAAGAAGTCTTTTCGCTTTCCAATGGGCCGTGAGGATGGACTGGTTGGGTGGCTAATGACAGGATCGTGGGAGTGGGGTAATATGATGAAACCTCCAGAAGTACGTTCAGCCAGAGTTGGCAACCCTAACCTTGGGGCTCCTTTGGACGGGGGCAGTCGATGAGTGTTTGGAGCAGGGTCCCAGTCAAAGGTTGAAGGACATTTCTCTTAATATCTGACTAATTGAAGACCATCATAAACTAATAATGCACCTGGCATAGAAGAGACGATAACTTGTATTACGTAGCGTCTGTAACGTAGTAAAATGTACCAAGGTGATTCACAGGAGTGATTATCAAACAAAATTTGACATCTAGCGACATAAAGAGATATTGGGACAGGTGACCAAAAGCTTGGCCAAAGAGGTAGGTTTTAAGGAGAGTCTTAAAAGAGGAGAGAGAGGTTTAGAGAGGGAAGTCCAGAACTTAGGACCTAGGCAGCTGAAGGCATGGCTGCCAGTGGTGAGGTGAAGGAAGTGGGGCATGCACAAGAGACCAGAATTGGGAGAATGCCAGAAGTAAGTGGGTGTTCTGAATTACAATTTGGAAATTTCTCACTCAAAAACTTGACTCTTTGGATCTTACATTCTGTGTTTGTAATACAGGGTTTAATATTTACAGAAACTTTCAGCAGATTTTTTTTTAAAAGTTGGAAACCAAGACCTGTGAGGCAAAGCATTATTTTAAAAAAATGATGATGGCTTTTTCTCTGCAGAAGAATCTTGCTGTAGGTGTATTTCTGGGTTTTCTGCACCCTCTTCCCTTTTTGCAAGGGTTGCATGCAGGATTAACTTGTAATTTTCATACCCAATTCAGAAGTGCCTTCCCAACTGGACTTTGCAACATGCAAGCCAGGTCTGAAGTGTTCATGTGTTGACAGCATAGAGGCAAGGATATAAACTGGATTATCTGTTCCCCTCTTATAGTGGGGTCTTGTTACAGATTCACATTGTTGGGAGTGGGTTGAGTGTGACTAGCAATTACACAAGTGGTGAGTTCATTTCCTGTAAATGTAGAAGCTCAAATTTTGCTGTTTTTTAAAAATTCATTCATAGGATGTGGGTGTCGCTGGCGAGGCTGGCATTTATTGTCCATCCCTAATCGACCTTGAGAAGGTGGTGGTGAGCCACCTTCTTGAACCACTGCAGTCCATGTGGTGAAGGTTCTCCCACAGTGCTGTTAGGTAGGGAGTTCCAGGATTTTGACCCAGCAACGATGAAGGAACGGCGATATATTTCCAAATTGGAATGGTGTGTGACTTGGAGGGGAATGTGCACGTGGTGTTGTTCCCATGCGGCTGCTGCCCTTGTCTTTTTGGGTGGTAGAGGGCATGGGTTTGGGATGTGCTGTCAAAGAAGCCTTGGCGAGTTGCTGCAGTGCATCTTGTAGATGGCACACACTGCAGCCACTGTGCGCCGGTGGTGGAGGGAGTGAATGTTTAAGGTAGTGGATGGGGTGCCAATCAAGCGGGCTACTTTGTCCTGGATGGCGCTGAGCTTTTTGAGTGTTGTTGGAGCTGTACTCATCCAGGCAAGTGCATGTCCGGGTCTTGCTGCATGGGGGCATGGACTGTTTCATTATCTGAGGGGTTGTGAATGGAACTGAACACTGCACAATCATCAGCGAACATCCCCATTTCTGACCTTATGATGGAGGGAAGGTCATTGATGAAGCAGCTGAAGATGGTTGGGCCTAGGACACTCCCCTGAGGAACTCCCGCAGCAATGTCCTGAGGCTGAGATGATTGGCCTCCAACAACCACTACCATCTTCCTTTGTGCTAGGTATGACTCCAGCCACTGGAGAGTTTTCCCCCTGAATCCCATTGACTTCAATTTTACTAGGGCTCCTTGGTGCCACACTCGGTCAAATGCTGCCTTGATGTCAAGGGCAGTCACTCTAACGTCACCTCTGGAATTCAGCTCATTTGTCCATTTGAACCAAGGCTGTTTTGAGGTCTGGAGCCGAGTGGTTCTGGTGGAACCCAAACTGAGCATCGGTGAGCAGGTTATTGGTGAGTAAGTGCTGCTTGATAGCACTGTCGACGACACCTTCCATAACTTTGCTGATGATTGAGAGTAGACTGATGGGGCGGTAATTGGCCGGATTGGATTTGTCCTGCTTTTTGTGGACAGGACATACCCGGGCAATTTTCTACTTTGTCGGGTGGATGCCAGTGTTGTAGCTGTACTGGAACAGCTTGGCTAGAGGCGCAGCTAGTTCTGGAGCACAAGTCTTCAGCACCACACCCGGGATGTTGTCAGGGCCCATAGCCTTTGCTGTATCCAGTGCACTCAGCCGTTTCTTGATATCACGTGGAGTGAATCGAATTGGCTGAAGATTGGCTTCTATGATGGTGGGAATCTTGGGAGGAGGCAGAGATGGATCATCCACTCGGCACTTCTGGCTGAAGATGGTTGCAAACGCTTCAGCCTTGTCTTTTGCATCAATGTGCTGGAGTTCGCCATCATTGAGGATGGGGATGTTTACAGAGCCTCCTCCTCCTCCCCTTAGTTGTGTAATTGTCCACCACCATTCACGACTGGATGTGGCAGGACTGCAGAGCTTTGATCTGATCTGTTGGTTGTGGAATTGCTTAGCTGTGTCTACAGCATGCTGCTTCTGCTGTTTTGCAATCATGTAGTCCTGTGTTGTAGCTTCACCAGGTTGGCACCTCATTTTTAGGTACGTCTGATGCTGCTGCTGGCATGCTCTTCAATCAGCCAGGGTTGATCCCTTGGCTTGTAGGTAATGGTAGAGTAAGGGATATGCCAGGCCATGAGGTTACAGATTGTGGTGGCATACAATTCTGCTGCTGCTGATGGCCCACAGCGCCTCATGGATGCCCAGTCTTGAGCAACGGGCAGTTGCAGGGGCATTCTGTAAACACCATGTATTGTTCTATATGTATAAATGCTTAGGCTTCAAGGAGCTCCTGAACATTTACCTGAGGAAGGAGGAAGTCTCCGAAAGCTTGTGAATTTAAAATAAAATTGCTGGACTATAACTTGGTGTTGTAAAATTGTTTACAACAGTCTTGAGCTGCTAGATCTGTTCTGAATCTATCCAATTTAGCATGGTGGTAGTGCCACACAACATGTTGGACAATGTCCTCAGTGTGAAGGCAGGTCTTCGTCTCCACAAGGACTGTGCGGTGGTCATTCTTACCAGTACTGTCATGGACAGATGCATCTGCGACAGATAGAATGGTGAGGACGAGGTCATGTAGGTTTTTTCCCTCGTGTTGGTTCGCTCACCACCTGCCACAGGCCCAGTCTGGCAGCTATGTCCTTCAGGACTTGGCCAGCTCGGTCAGTAGTGGTGCTACCGTGCCACTCATGGTGATGGACATTGAAGTCCCCCACCCAGAGTACATTCTGTGCCCTTGCTACCCTCAGTACTTCCTCCAAGAGGTGCTCAACATGGAGGAGGACTGATTCATCAGCTGAGGGAGGGTGGTAGGTGGTAATCAGCAGGAGGTTTCCTTGCCCATGTTTGACCTGATGCCATGAGATTTTATGGGGTCCAGAGTCAATGTTAAGGACTCCCAGGGCCACTGCTTCCTGACTGTATATCACTGTACCGCCACCTCTGGTGATGGAGGAGTCTGGGACATTGGCTGAAAGGTATGATTCTGTGAGTATGGCTATGTCAGGCTGTTGCTTGACTAGTCTGTGGGACAGCTCTCCCAATTTTGGCACAAGTCCCCAAAAGTTAGTGAGGAGGACTTTGCAGGGTTGACTGGGCTTGGTTTGCCTTTGCTGTGACTTTCTGTAGTGGGATGGTACATCTGAGTGGCTTGCTAGGCCATTTCAGAGGGCAGTTAAGAATCAACCAGATTGTGTGGGTCTGGAGTCACATATAGGACAGACCGGGTAAGGACGGCAGGTTTCCTTCCCTAAAGGACATTAGTGAACCAGATGAGTTTTTACGATACATTACTGATACTAGCTTTTTATTCCAGATTTTATTTAATTAGCTGAATTTAAATTCCCCAGCTGCCGTGGCGGGATTTGAACTCATGACTCCAGATTATTAGTCCAGGCCTCTGGATTACTAGTCCAGTAACATAACCACTATGCCACCGTACTTGTATTCCTGTTGTTGATTCAAAGATGGGTGTTTTATTGGTAAATGAATTTCAATTTCAGTAAGTGTGAGGTATTACATTTTGATAGGAAGAATAAGGGGGCCACAGACTACTTGGATAATAGTCTAAATGGGGTGGAGGAGCAGAGGGATCTGTGGGTACAGATACACAAATCACTAAAAGTAGCAACGCAGGTTAATAAGGCCATAAAAAAGTAAACCAAGCACTGGAGCTCATTTCTAGAGGGATAGAATTGAAAAGCAGGGAAGTTATATTAAACTTGTATAGAACCTTGGTTAGATCACATTTGGAGTACTATGAACAGTTCCGGTTTTCATATAAAAAGGATATAGAGGCACTGGGGAACATGCAAAAAAGATTTACTAGGATGATACCAGAACTGAGAGGTCACAGCTATCAGGAAAGATTGAGCAGGCTGGGGCTCTTTTCTCTAGAAAAGAAAAGTCTGAGGGATAACCTGATAGAGGTCTTTAAGATTATGAAAGGGTTTGATAGGGTAGACAGAGAGAAGATGTTTCCACTTGTGGGGGAGACCAGACTAGGGGCCATAAATTTAAATAGTCACTAATAAATCCATTAGCGAATTCAGGAGAAACTTGTTTACCCAGAGAGTGGTTAGAATGTGGAACTCTCTACCACAAGGAGTGGTTGAGGCAATCAGCATAGATGCATTTAAGGGGAAGCTAGATAAACACGAGGGGCAATGAATAGAAGGTTATGCTGATAGGGTTAGATCAAGGAGGGAGGAGGCTCGTGTGGAGCATAAAACCCGGCATGGACCTGTTGGGCCAAATGGCCTGTTTCTGTGCTGTATGTTCTATGTAATTCTATGATCCAAAAACAGCTGCGTCATTTAGAAGTTGAGAGTCAGACCTAAACGTGTACTTTATAAAAACGATCAGGAAACTGGGGCAGATTTCTACACCTGAACTTGTGAATATGTGTTTAAAGTACAACCAAGACTTGCTGGCTGCACTGCTTTGTGCCTGCAAATACCAGCTCCTATTGATTAGCATTTGAGACTTCATGGTTAAAACGATGGTTATGCAATTTATTTTGCTTAGAAGAAAGATGAACTGCTTCTGAATTGAGCTGAAGAAGTGGATGCAGTAGGGCAGGCAACAGGGAGCTGGGGCTTTGTAAGTTGTAGCTCTTGCCTTCCCTGGCTCGTTGTCAGCATATACTGTGTACAGTTTTGGTCTCCTTACCTAAGGAAGGATATTCTTGCCTTTAGAGGCGGTGCAATGAAGGTTCACTAGATTGATTCCTGGGATGAGAGGGTTGTCCTATGAGGAGAGGTTGAGTAGAATGGGCCTATACTGTCTGGAGTTTGGAAGAATGAGAGGTGATCTCATTGAAACATATAAGATTCTGAGGGGGCTTCACAGGATAGATGCTGAGAGATTGTTTCCCCTAGCTGGAGAGTCTAGAACTAGGGGTCATAGTCTCAAGGTAAGGGGTCGGCCATTTAGGACCGAGATGAGGAAAAATTTCTTCACTGAGGATTGTGAATCTTTAGAATTCTCTATCCCAGAGGGCTGTGGATGCTCAGTCGTTGAATATATTCAAGACTGAGATTGACAGATTTTTGGACTCTAGGGGAATCGAGGGATATGGGGATCAGGCGGGACAAGTGTTGAGGTCAAAGATCAGCCATGATATTGAATGCTCGAGGGGCTGTATGGCCTACTCCTATTTCTTATGTTCTTAAAGAGCAAAGAGCCTCACTGCGACGCTCAAGATGGTGTGTGAATGCTCCCCTGGCCAGTTTAAGAGTCAGTGTTTGAGGTGCTTTTGTCCCTAGTACTCGGGCAATTAATTAAATAATGAATGCTAATTGGAGTCTCAACAGTGAAAAGGAGGGAGGACCCCTGGGTGTAGCTTTGAAGATGCTGCCTCTGGTTCAGACGTGAATAATGGTTGGGGAAGAGGCATCAAAACAAGCAAGATGGTTGTTCAGGTGGCTAATGAATTGAAAGTTACTGCACGCCAAAGAAACCTTATTAGCTGCTGGATCATTTTGAATACAATGTCTGACTGAAGTGTAATATATTTTGGGCGCCCCACAAATTGCAGAAGAACAAAGGGAACCAGTGGGGAAAGTTGCTTGACCCTCCCCCCACCTCCTGTGATGATTTCACAGGGAAGGTTGTTTTGAGACTGATTTTTCTTATCTGTGTATGTTGTCAATGGGTGTCTTCAGTAAAGGATGGTGATGTTGAAACCTTTTAAATAAATGCTTTTTTCCCCTTTTTTATGCTTGTTGGGTAATGAGAGATTTCACCTTGCATTACTTCTGACTTCTCCTTGTCTGTGTTATATGTACTTTTTATTTAGTTAACAATCTATACCAAGCGGCTCAGTGGATAAATGCACAATGTGACATTGAGCTGCACAGATCCCAGAAATGATCGCAAGCTTGTGCTGAGTCTGATGCCCCCTGTGGTCAAATAGCTCGCTGGCTAGACTCTCACATGTTGAATGGCTACTTGTACAAAATTCTGGAGGGACGCTGCCAGTAACGAAAGCGTATCTCAGTACCACTCACCTCCTTCAAGAGGAAGAGAGAATGTTTGGAGAGGGGGAAATCTGTAAAGATGGTAGATTTTTAATTTATGCTCGGAAAATATTAAGTTGAGTAATAATGTCACCCGTGTAATAGAGATGCGAACTGATAGCCCTGTCTTATTAGACGAAACGTAGGTCTGACATTCACAGAAGAGAAGCTGGGATTGTTCTCCTTTGATAGCCAAGTTCCGCACCCATGAGGACGGCCTCAACCGGGATCTTGGGTTCATGTCACGCTACACGTTACCCCACCAGCAAGGGGGGGAAAAAAGTTGGCTGTTTTTAATATTCTCTCTCTCTCTCTCTCTCTCTCTGCCTTTCGGATCTCTTTCTCTCTGTCTGTGTAATTTGACACAATGTGTATTCAGCATACTGGGACCTACTGTTTTCCGTGGCTAACCTGTCTGAACACCAACGACACCTTTGATTGGTGTGATGGTGTCCCAGCCTAATATAAGATATGCGATTTGAGAACCTTTCTTTCACTCACTCACCTGACGAAGGAGATAATCTCCGAAAGCTTGTGATTTTAAAATAAAATTGTTGGACTATAACCTGGTGTTGTAAGATTCCTTACATTTGTCCACCCCAGTCCATCACCGGCATCTCCACATCGTTCTCCTTTAGAGCAGAGAAGGTTAAGGGGAGATTCAATAGAAATGTTCAAAATTATGAATGGTTTTGATAGAGTAAATAGGGAGAAACTGTTTCCTGTGGCGGGAGGGTGGGTAACCAGAGGAGACGGATTTAAGGTAATTGGCAAAAAAAAGAGGTGAGATGAGAAGACATTTTTTTTTCCGCAGAAAGTTGTTACGATCTGGAATGCTTTGCCTGAAAGGGCGGTGGAAGCAGATTCAATAGTAACTTTCAAAAGGGAATTGGATAAATACTTGAAAAGGAAAAGCTTGCAGGGCTATGGGGAAAGAGCAGGGGCATAGGACTAATTGGATAGCTCTTTCAAAGTGCTGGCTCAGGCTCGATGGGCCGAATGGCCGCCTCATGTGCTGTCTGATTCTAAGATACCTATTGTCAGCCCCCAGGGAATGGGAGAAGTGCCTTTTGGGTGTTGAGCCTTCAGCAGCAGCAGTGACATTTAAAAATGATTATAATTAGCAAAGCAGTAGCATGTTCACAAAGAGGCTACTGTGTGGAGAGGCCTCAGTATGCAACACGCCAGAGAGAGAGAGAGAGAGAGAGAGAGTAAAGTTATTAGAGACATAAGCAAAACATTAGAGTATACAAAACAATAAAGGAATGCCCAACAGAAAAAATAAAATAAAATGGAATTCAAAGATAATATAAGGAAGGCATATAAGAAACAGAGGGACAGGAAACTGAAGGAAATTGAGCTTGAAGTTGGTGCAGAACAAGGGGGAAAAATAAGAATTGCAAGATTGAATTGATTTGTCTAAACAGACTATGGTGCATTTACCATAGAGACTTCAGGAAGTGAGCTATTTGTTCATAAAAACTTCAGTGATTGCTAAACGTTTTATTTTTACTTGGTCACCCGATAGGTTACTTGCATGTATAAGAATGTCCATGTTGGATTATGCTCGATTTCATGTCTGTATTTCCTGGAGACCATTACTTTGTTGCTATGGGCAGGTCTAATTACATTGACTTAAGAATGTGCCAGACATGTTGGGAAGCTGGCTAACACTTTATCCTTTTTGTTTTGCAGGTGGATTGGGATCCTGGTTTTGTACTTGAATCATAAAGGCCAGTTTGACTGTAAAGGAGATGGGGTACTCCCCAGCTATCTCATAATCTTGATTGTTCTTTTGGCTACGATCATCTTGATCTTATCTGTAATTGTTTATATTAGTATGCAAGGTGAATATTATTCTTCTTTACTGCAGCACAAAATAATAGTGCATTTACTCCCTGCAGGCAGGGCTACCATTGTTCCTTGTAGCTAAACTTGTAAAATACAAAATAGATTATGTGTATTAACTTTTGGGTGATGGATTTGTGAAATAAGTTTTCAGGGAAGGGCAATGAAAGGAATGTACAAATAAGCTCAAGAGGAAATAAGGTGAGGTTCCGTAGAGTAGGGTTTACAAGACCTGCTGAGAAGGAAGGGAGGCCAATCAAAAATGAATGGCCTACACTCTGGAATTTCCTCCCTAAACCTGTCGGTCTCCCTCTCTTCCTTTTAAGACCTGCCTTAAAACCCACCTCTGACCAGCCTTTTGGTCAAATTTACTGCTGCTTTTCCCTACATTACAACAGTGACTACACTTCTAAAGTACTTTGTTGGTTGTGAAGTGTTTGGGATGTCCTGAGGTCGTGAAAGGCACTGTATAAATGCAAGTCTTTATTTCTTTCACCTCCTTCTATCTCCTTCCTTGTCTCAGCATCCATTTTTAAAATTACACTTCTGAAGCACTTTGGAGTGTTTTTAAACATTATAAGGCACTATATAAATGCAGGTGGTTGTTATTGGATTGGAGGAGAGAAAAATCCAGCCAGATTTCCTGCTCCCGTTTGTTGTGCAGTGTTCCCTAGATGACTCAGTGGTCGCACTCTCGCCTCTGAGTCAGAAGGTTGTGGGTTCAACCTAGGCTGGCACCAGTACTGAGGGAGTGCTGCTCTATCGGAGGTGTCGTCTTTCGGATGAGATGTTAAACCCAGGTCCTGTCTGCCCTCTTGGGTGGATGTAAAAGATCCCATGGCACTATTCGAAGAAGAGCGGGCGAGTTCTCCCCGGTGGCCTGGCCAATATTTATCCCTCAACCAACACCTAAAAACAAGACCTGGTCATTTATCTCATTGCTGTTTGTGGGATCTTGCTGTGTGCAAATTGGCTGCTGTGTTTTCCTACATTACAACAGTGACTACAGCTCAAAAAGAACTTCATTAGCTGTAAAGCGCTTTGGGACGAACTGAGGCGCTATATAAATGCAAGTTCTTTTTAACTGGTGTGTCATTTCAAAATAGGGGTCCTGCTGGAGGTGTGTTTTTGGATGTCTGGTCGGTTTAGGATTGGGTGCCTTGGACTGTGATGCTGCTGGTGCAATGGTCCTGTAGGGCCTCACGGCAATTTCCAACATTCCCCAGAGCAGGAGCACTTTTATTGTGATACGAATTAGATGAAAGTAAACTCAAAACTCTAGAATCCTAGACCCTAGCATCAGCTGATCATATTAACAGGAAAGAAACCGCTGCCAACTTTATTCTCCTGTGGGTGTACGATCCCCAGAGTGAAAGAGAAACGGACACTTAATGCACTCCTTTCATTCTTGATTTCTGTTTGCAGGAACCATCACCAATCCAGGCCCAAGACGATCTATCCCGTCTCTGATCTATATCCGTACCGCCCTCTATTTACCTGAACTGGTCTGGGCTGTCTTGGGTGCTGTCTGGGTCAATGATGAAAGCCAGGGCTGTGCTCCCTCTGTAGTTAACACAATTACTATAGCCGTCATTGCTAGGTAAGAACGCATTTACAATCTGTTAGCTGTAACGTAACAGTTTGGCAGATGCTTCAGTCGAAGACTGTGTGGTTGTAATAATGGGTAAGCTGCAAATGCATCTGCAGGATAGTCCATCTCGCATTCCATGTTTAGTATCGACCAGCTTTGAATGAATTCCTGCTTGTACCTCACAAATTTCAATCTTCCGGATTTAATTCAGTGCATCTGAATGCAATGTTTAAAAAGAAATTTGTGTGAGTGGGGAGACTGATCGAAGGTTATAAACTGGAAAGGGAAAGAAAGAACTTGCATTTATAGAGCGCCTTTCACAACCTCAGGACGTCACAAAGGGCTTCACAGACAATGAAGCACTTTTTGAAGTGTAACCACTGTTGTAATGTAGGAAACGTGGCAGCCAATTTGCACACAGCAAGATCCCACCATCAGCAATGTGATAATGACCAGAGAATTTTTTTTAGTGATGTTGTTTGAGGGTTAAGTATTGACCAGAACTCCGGGGAGATCTCCCCTGCTCTTCTTCAAAATAGTGCCATGGGATCTTTTACATCCACCTGAGAGGGCAGACCTGATGACTTGGTTTAACCTCTCATCTGAAAGACGGCACCTCCGACAGTGCAGCACTCCCTCAGTCCTGCAGTGGGAGTGTAAGCCTGGATTTTGTGCTTGAGCCTCTGGAGTGGGACTCGAACCCACAACCTTCTGACTCGGAGACAGGAATTTTTTTTTAAAGCAGGTTTTGAGGGTTCCCACTAACCCCCGGCAAATGTCCTTTCTGCAGCTGGATTTTCTTATTCTTCACGGTGGTGGCCGTCCTCATCGTCTTCGACCCTCTAGGCAGACCCAAGCAGCTGGGCTTCGTAGCGCACTGTGACCACGACCTGGAGAGCAGCGAGTCGGTCCAGCTGCGGTACACGGCCAAGTCTTTCGCAGCGCGGGTCTGGGAGTACAGGTTCAAGCTGTTGTGCTGCTGTATTATGAAGGACGCGGATAATCAGGCTGCCTTTACAAACATCGGGGAACTTTTTAGTGCCTTTTTTATGGTGAGTTCTTAAGAAAACAAAATCACATTTTAATAAAAGCTTGACAAATCCCTCCGTGGATATAATGGCACGGACCATTTCACTTAAGCTTAATGTGGGAGGAAGAAAAAAAAAGTTTAAAATCAGAGGACTGTATGACCAATTGTGTTCTGGCGAATTGGAGCAATTCAATTGCTAAATACTTTGGTTTGCTGACCGTTGCATTTTATCTGTAGCTTTGGATTTTTTTTTTCCCCAAGTATTAAACGGTGCAGGATAATTTGAATTAGATTTTTTTTTAAATTCGGTTTTTCCTTGGGCCAGCTAAACATTTTTGTCAATTTCTTAAACTCGCTGAGATGTTTTCTGTCAGCTGGTAGAGCTTTAGATTTGCACTGTAACCATTGTTTGTTACCTGTATTGTAAGACCTTGGGTTTAGTTTTTCATGATCCATACTAATGAAATTTCGAGAGGGAGCTGGACCAGGTTGCGACTGGGGCAAAGATCGCATCATATAGAAGATAAGTGTCTTTATAGATAACGCTCGGTCCATGTGATCTCCTGGACTGGTTTCGAAAGCATGAGGGGGTCGGAGAGGAATTTTCCAGAGTATTTTTCCCTTATTGGCCCTGGGTTTTTTCTCTCTTTTTGCCTCTCCCAGGAGACTACATGGCTGAAGGGAAGGAAGAAGAGTCTAGTCATGATGCTCTGGCCATCAATGTGTGTGGGGCAGACTTGATGGACCAGCTGGTCTTTTCCTGCCTGTCAATTTCGTATGTTTGTATGATTGTTCATGTGGGCCCCTCCCAAATAACTGAAAATTCCTAGCACTTTCTGAGGTGCCGATGCCAGACATACAGCTTTTTAAAAAATTGTTCTCGGTGCCTGGGTGACGCTGGCAAAGCCTCATTTAATGCTGTAAGAAAATTTGAATCTGGCACCAAATATGGTTACAACTTGTCCGTTTATTGTGTGACAACAAGTCTTAACATAGGTATAGTATACACAATGTTCGAGCAACAGTGTACAAGAAAAGAAACGACAATTACCCCGTTCTTTCCTCGGGTAGAGTTAAGTAACCTCATGGATTCGCATCCTGAACCTCTACAAGGATTCGAGTTTGAACACACTGTCTTTTTATAGTAAGCCTGTCACATACGCTTGGGTGGGGTGCCCACTTGTCTTTTATCTCACTTGTTCCAGACTCTGGAATGTGTAGGGCTCCCTTATCTCCCAAAGCCTTGTTTCTCACCCTTGAAACAGACTCCTGTAAAAACAAGTTTCAGAAGCATCCTTTAAAATCATACAGCACAGAAGGAGGCCATTCGGCCCATCGTGTCTGTGCCGGATCTTTGGAAGAGCCATCCAATTAGACCCACTCCCCTGCTCGTTCCATTTATCCCTCTGCCTCATGGGTAGTTTAATTTGACCATTTCTGTCTTTTTAGCTGGGGCAAGAGGAAATATCGAGGGATTTGGAGTACTAAAGATATTGCAGCAGGTCATTAGACCTTTTGATTCAGTGTTCCATTTGCCCTTTTTATTTATTGTTTCTTTGTTTTTATTTTGATATTCAATCTGTAATGTTCCTTTTGTATTGGGGAGAGGCAGGAGTGTTTTATATTCTGTCAAGTGCTCCCACCGTCCACTCTCCCTAAACTTGCTGCCCGTATCCTAACTCGCACCAAGTCCCGTTCACCCATTACCCCTGTGCTCACTGACCTACATTGGCTCCCGGTCCAGCAACGCCTCGAGTTTAAAATTCGCCCCTCCCTATCTCTGTAACCACCTCCAGCTCTGCGAACTCTGTGTTGCTCCCATTCTGGCCTCTTGTCCATCCCTGATTCCCTTCGCCCCTCCTTTGGAGGCTGTGCTTTCAGCTGTCTAGGCCCTAAGCTCTGAAATTCCATCCCTAAACCTCTCCGCCTCTCTTCCCCCTTTTTAAGGCGCTCTTTAAAACCGACCCAAGCTTTTGGTCACCTGTCCTAATATCGCCTTGTGTGGCTCAGTGTCAAATTTTATCTGATAATCGCTCCTGTGAAGCGCCTTGGAGCGTTTTACTATGTTAAAGGTGCTATATAAATGCAAGTTGTTGCAGTCTTCGATTTTTATAAAAGAACACATTCTTACCTTTCTCCTATTGTTGTATGGACTGTTTACAGGACACCGACCTGGTGCTTAGTGATATCGCAGCAGGGCTGTCCCTCCTCCACCAGGAGCAGGATAAGATCGAGCAGACCAGGGATCTGGAGGAGGTGGCTTGTACTGTTCCACAATCAGCATCTGTTGTAAGTTCACAGTCGAGAATTAAATCTCTCATTAAACTGACAGCGACTTTTCACTTCCAAAAAAAAATTCACCTTTAATCACGGATGCTGAAATGGGATTATCAAACGCATAAAAAGATATGACTTTACTTTGTTCTCTGTAAGTGAGATTACTGGTCTTGCAGGGTCCAAGTGGAAGGAAAAAATGGTTCTTTACATATCACAAGGAGTTAGCACTAGTCACCAATGGCAGAATTGGGAGCATAATATCCCGTTAAGATGTTTTTGATGGGGTGTTTCCCCTAGCAACACTTCCATCCCAACCTATCAGTTGAGAAGGAAAGAAACTCCTAACTCAATATAGACCAAGCCTTGAATCTTTCGTGCTGTCGTTAATACTGACAGTCATGTATGGCGCCAACACTTGGACTGTGGTTAAAGCACCAACTGCGACAGCCAAGAGCCATGGGCATGCGATGCCAACGGTGCCTGCACTGCTTCGATTGCCAGCCATGTAACACACGTCACCACCCCCGCACTGATCCATTACCAGGCTAACTGACTGTGCTGCCACTTTGGACACCCAACCTCAGTGGTATCCTGCGAGCTTGCTGATCAACATCACACAGAACAGAAGCACCTGGTGTCAGCTCATTCCCAAGTCCACCACAGCCATGTGGAATTGACTCGAGAGCCTAATTTCTGTTCTGTATATCTTTTTAAGTTGTTGTGTGTGTCTTGGCATCATTTGTTGTTTTTTCCAGGCCGAGGAGCTGGATATTGAATTAGAGAATGCTGCCTACTACATGAAGTTTGCTGTGGCAGCCTATGGATGGCCATTGTATGTTTTCACCTACCCATTCACTGGAATCTGCAGGCTGAGCAGTGACTATTCGTGGTAGGTCCTGCGTGTTTTCATTATCCCTAATTCATTCCGTCCGATCTTCCTTGAGGAGCTCACATGCTTGGTGCGTTAAGAAAGACTATGATGATGGCACTCAGTACAATATGGATGTTGACCCATAGCTTGTCAGACTGGGGACTCCGGGGTCATCGGACCTCTGCCTTTGTGCTCCTAGGCTAGGGAGAGGGGGTAATTCATCCATGATTCTTGCTCTCGATTGTTTTCGAGTGAAAAGAGCATGCGTGTGCAGATTTGGTGAGAACAGGAGTTGGGTTGCTTGTGATGCCCTCCAAGGTCAAATAACCTGATGACATTCATTGTCTCGGGTGACACATGAAGATTGGCAACTTGTTGTACCCAGCTGGAGTTCACATCTTCAGGAAAAGAGGGGGATTAGCTGACAAAATAAACCTGGCAAGTCGAATACTCAAAGGGTTAATTATATCTCCAGATCTGTAGATATTTGAGATCCATGTTATAATTTACTTAGTAAAAGACAAGAGACACCCTGACATGGCCGATCCTCTATTGACTATTATCGTGATCACGTCAACTTCAGCCGTGGCTCAGTGGGTAGCACTCTCTCCTCTGAGTCAGAATTATCGGGGGTTCAAGTCCCACTCAAAAGACTTGAGTACAAAATCCAGGCTGACACTCCCTTTGCAGTACTGAGGGAGTGCTGCAGTGTCGGAGGTGCCATCTTTCAGATGAGACGTTAAACCGAGGCCCCGTCAGGTGGATGTAAAAGATCCCATGGCACTATTTCGAAGAAGAGCAGGGGAGTTCTCCCTGGTGTCCTGGCCAATATTTATCCATCAACCGTTGTTGTTTGTGGGACCTTGCTGTGCACATTACAACAGTGACTACATGTCAAAAGTACTTCATTGGCTGTAAAGCACTTTGGGACATCCTGAGGTTGTGAAAGGTGCTATATAAATGCAAGTCTTTCATTTTTTAACTTCTTGTGCTCCTTTTGATCTATATTAATGACCTGGACTTGGGTATAGAGGGTATAATTTCAAAGCTTGCAGATGACACGAAACGAAACTCGGAAATGTCATAAACAATGTGGAGAATAGTAACAGACTTCAGGAGGACATAGACAGACTGGTGAAATGGGTAGACACATGGCAGATGAAATTTAACACAGAGAAGTGTGACGTGATGCATTTTGGTAGGAAAAATGAGGAGAGGCAATATAAACTAAATGGTACAATTTTAAAGGGGGTGCAGGAACAGAGAGATTGGGGGGTGCACATACACAAATTTTGAAGGTGGCAGGACAAGTTGAGAAAGCTGTTTTTTTTTAAAAAAAAGGGAACCTAGGCTTTATTAATAGAGGCATAGAGTACAAAACCAAGGAAGTTATGTTAAACCTTTATAAAACACTGGTTATGCCTCAGCTGGAGTATTGTGTTCAATTCTGGGCACTGCACATTAGGAAGGATATCAAGGCCTTAGAGAAAGTGCAGAAGAGATTTACTAGAATGGTACCAGGGATGAGGGACTTCAGTTATGTGGCGAGACTAGTGAAGCTTGGGTTCTCCTTAGAGCAGAGAAGGTTAAGGGGAGATTTGATAGAGGTGTTCAAGATCATGAACAGTTTTGACGGAGTAAATAAGGAGAAACTGTTTTCAGTGGCAGAAGGGTCGGTAACCAGAGGACACAGATTTAAGGCGATTGGCAAAAGAGCCAGAGGCGACATGAGGAAACATTTTTTTACGCAGCGAGTTGTAATGATCTGGAATGCATTGCCTGAAAGGGAAGTGGAAGCAGATTCAATAATGGGGGGGGGTAAACAAAAATCGTACCAGTTCACAAATTACACCCCACCCCCAAGTTTGCAGGACCAAGGAATCTGCACGAAAGGTGCAGCCCTGCACTGAATTCAATCGTAGTTTCAATTTAAAACACGTTGCTCCTTCTATCGAGTGATGGCCAGTGGATAGAGACTGGGTGTATCAGTGAGACGCAGCCCCTCAAGCCTGTTCTGCCATTCAGTTAGATCGTGGCTGATCTGTATCTTACCTCCACCTACCCGCCTTGGTTCCGTAACCCTGAATACCTTTGCCGAACAAAAATCTGATCAATCTCCATTTTGAAATTTTCAATTGACTCCCAGACTCAACAGTTTTTTTTTGGGGGGTGGAAAAGAGTTTCAGATTTCCACTCCCCTTCATGTGAGAAACTGTGCCTGTTCCGACTGTTCATTGTCTGGTTGGCCACCGCAAGTCCTTTTTAAAGCTAGTGAAACGAGAATCGTCCGCTCGATGTCGAAGTTATTTCTCTTTTTTTAGTTGCAGGATCCAAGTTCCTGAACACAACATAGTCGGTGGAGATCACCTGAACTGCCATTTCACCTCCATGCTGGAAACTACAGGGCTGCAGTATCATGACTTCATTCATATAAGTTTCCATAACAAGGTAACAGCTGAACTAGGTGGGTTAGAACACTAGGCTGCAGAAAGCAATCTCTTGATTCGTGGGTCAGCTTGTCAGAAGGTCGTGGATTCAAGTCCCACTCCGGGTCTGAGCACGTGATCTAGGCTGACATTTCAATGCAGTACCGAGGGAGTGCTGCGCTGTCGGAGGGTCCGCCCCGAGGGAGTGCTGCGCTGTCGGAGGGTCCGCCCCGAGGGAGTGCTGCGCTGTCGGAGGGTCCGCCCCGAGGGAGTGCTGCGCTGTCGGAGGGTCCGCCCCGAGGGAGTGCTGCGCTGTCGGAGGGTCCGCCCCGAGGGAGTGCTGCGCTGTCGGAGGGGCCGCCCCGCATATGAGACATAAAAGGTCTTGTGGCACTTTTGTAAGAGGAGCAAAGGATTCTCCCATTGTCCCAGAACAGATGATCTGGGCATTCATCACGTTTCTCTTTGTGGGACCTTGCTGTGTGTAAATCGGCTGCTGCGTTTGCCAACATTGCAACGGTTGACAGCACTATTAAAGTAATCCGAACGGCGCTGTAAAAATACAAGTAAGTTTGTTCGCCCTCGATTTGTGGTTTGCAAACTTCTTTTGTTTCTATGTTGGGTCAATCTCATAATTGCAAAATTTTGTCTCTAGTGAGTAAAGAGGAAGTATTACATTGGAAGTTTAACAAACGACTAGAGATATTGTCAGTGGGGTACTGTTAAAGAAATATTTGACGTTTGATTGCCTAACTACCCGACGTGTCCTTATTTCAAGATCGAAAATGCTGAAAGGACTTTGCAGGTTGATTGCAGTGTCTCGCCCACGATACTGTCAGTCAGCCTGTGAAAGAGGCAGGCTGGTGTGTGCAGTTCCAGTTTTTTCAGTTTTCCATCTCATGTTTTTTTTTAAAAATCTCATTATGTGTAAATATTTTAATGTGGAAGATGAGGCTGAGGTATTAAGTTGTTCTAACAAACTACAGTGAAACCTGTATAAACGGACACTCCCAAAAAAATGGACACCTGCAGAAAACAGACACTTATTGAGAGCCCCAAATAATTTGCAAGGTTAAAATATACAAGAGGCACTCTGAAACCACGGACGCTTGCAAATTACGAACTACGGAAAGCCTTCATTGCACCAAGCCCGTTTACAACTTAATGAACGGAACACAGTCTGTTGCAAAGCTGCTGTATCTGGGACTTTCACTGAGTCGGGATCACTGGTGCTTCCCCTTGCAGCTTGCTTCCCTTCTGCCCCCAAATTCTGGCGAGGTCATTGTATTCCAGTCAGCGTGAGGCGGCAGCAGGTTTTGTGAAAGAAGCGGCTTTTGGGGAATGAGGAGCTCTTTACCCAGCATCCATAGCGGCAGAGAAACCGCCCTATCTCTGGGATTGAATGCTCGCTCGGCTCGATCCCGGGGATAGGACGGTGTCTCTGGGATTGAATGCTCGCTCGGCTCGATCCCGAGGATAGAGCGGTGTCTCTGGGATTGGATGCTCGCTCGGCTCGATCCCGAGGATAGAGCGGTTTCTCTGGGATTGAATGCTCGCTCGGCTCGATCCCGGGGATAGGACGGTGTCTCTGGGATTGAATGCTCGCTCGGCTCGATCCCGGAGATAGAGCGGTTTCTCTGGGATTGAATGCTCGCTCGGCTCGATCCCGGGGATAGAGCGGTGTCTCTGGGATTGAATGCTCGCTCGGCTCGATCCCGGGGATAGAGCAGTGTCTCTGGGATTGAATGCTCGCTCGGCTCGATCCCAGGATAGAGCGGTTTCTCTGGGATTGAATGCTCGCTCGGCTCGATCCCGGGGATAGGACGGTGTCTCTGGGATTGAATGCTCGCTCGGCTCGATCCCGGGGATAGAGCGGTTTCTCTGGGATTGAATGCTCGCTCGGCTCGATCCCGGGGATAGGATGGTGTCTCTGGGATTGAATGCTCGATCCCAGGATAGAGCGGTTTCTCTGGGATTGAATGCTCGCTCGGCTCGATCCCGGGGATAGGACGGTGTCTCTGGGATTGAATGCTCGCTCGGCTCGATCCCGGGGATAGGACGGTGTCTCTGGGATTGAATGCTCGCTCGGCTCGATCCCGGGGATAGAGCGGTGTCTCTGGGATTGAATGCTCGCTCGGCTCGATCCCGGGGATAGGACGGTGTCTCTGGGATTGAATGCTCGCTCGGCTCGATCCCGGGATAGAGCGGTGTCTCTGGGATTGAATGCTCGCTCGGCTCGATCCCGGGGATAGGACGGTGTCTCTGGGATTGAATGCTCGCTCGGCTCGATCCCGGGGATAGGACGGTGTCTCTGGGATTGAATGCTCGCTCGGCTCGATCCCGGGGATAGGACGGTGTCTCTGGGATTGAATGCTCACTCGGCTCGATCCCGGGGATAGAGCGGTGTCTCTGCCGCTGTTGTTCCGATTTCGCTAGATGTTCGAAAGATCGAACAAATAGGTTAGCAACCTTTCCTTTCAGGGTTCAGATGTAAGTTTGGGCTGAACAAACACACTGGCAACAGATTTCACATACAAAGATTTATTTTTAATAAATGCTTAACAAACACCGTTTGTAGTTTAAAGTACAATTCCAAAATCTAAGACTCACAACTTATTGATATTACCCGATTTGGTCCGAGGTGATCTATCTCTGTCCAAACCTCTACGTAGGGTTTCTGTCCCCAGGTCCCTGCTGTCGAGTGTTGCTCCTAGGTTCTCGCTGCTATCTGGGGTTTTTCTTCCTGGTTTATACTATCCCATAACCTGTCCCATCTCCTTGATTACACATTTGTTCCCTTTTCCTGTGCCCTGATGATTAGTTTATCCTATTCTACAACCTGTCCCATCTCCTTGATTAGTTTACATTTTACTTCATCCATTGACCCATTGTTTGTTAACTGGCGTCTGTAGTGACCTCACCCGTGACTGACGAGGTTACCTATGAGCCCTCTGTTTCAGAACATTACTGAACCTCTGCATTATTTATCCACTGTCCCTTACACATGGTGACTCCTTCATTTTATTTCAGTTTTACACTACTTCTTCCATTTCCACATTCCTCCCTTTGATCATTATCATTTGACCAAATGATTTGATCACCATAAAGCTGTTTCCCATCGTCGGGGTGTGTCCTTTGTAAAGCCTGATACGCTTCCATTGATTCCACTCGAAACTTCAGCCTTTTCTCTAGTCTTTTCATGCTTACCCCCAGGTGAAGCATAGGCATATGAGCGCCAGCATGATCATAATTACAATCAGGTGGGATACGAGTCTCACCCAGGGGTGTATGTTCACATTTTCGCCCCAATTCCAAAGGTCGTCCCACCAAGTATTGATTTTTCCAAGGATTTCCACCCTTTCGTAGATTTCATGAACAAGATCAAGCTTATGTCTAATTTCCGTTACATGTTACTCCTCTAGCTGGATGTTGATGTCGATTTTTGTGAAATATTTTGTCAAACGATTCTGCAGGTCTATTGACACATTAAGATTAACAGTTGCATGCCTCTGGATGTTGGTAATTTCCTCATTTCCTATTCTCATTGGTATCAGGGGGTGCGTGCAGAAGGTTGGGTTTTGGATAGGGCACTCCTTATTCCCATAATGGTAACTACCTTCGGTGGTGGTAAAACAATATGTTCCGTCACCCATATAAGCGCTTCGAGTGATAGGTTTGTGAATCGCGTTCTCCATGATCAAGGAGCAATTTATGGCCATATTTCCCTTAAATCCGCATCGCGCGGTGCGGGTCGGGTAAATTTTGTATGGGCATATTACTGTTCTTTCCGTAGTGGCACATTGTCCCAATGCAGTTCCCACTAGAGTACCGTTCTGCTTCACAGCATATGGCCTCATTCCTACCACAGCCATCCATGCTCCTTTTTGTATAGTGCCTATGGTTTGGACCTCAAATAATAGCACTCCTTCCTGGTGTCCTATCATGGGGACTCCTATCACCATCTCTACAGCAGTACTTCCACGGGGGCCCGTACATTCCTCGTTGAACCAGACCCTGCTGAGTTTCCGCAGTTCACAGTCGCTGATAAAGCAGAATGTTCCTGCTACTATCACACCCCGGATTTGAGTATTGTTGATCCATGTGGGATCAGCATTAAGTTTTCTCTCAGCTGGTCCAGCATCCAATTACCATATGTCATGCACAGTGTTTGTTGTTGGGTTCCATTCACCGCCTTTTTGGCTGTGTTCATAAGTTGATTATTAGTCCGTGCATGTCCTTCTAAGACCTTCACCTGTTGTGTTTGGATCCCTATACTTTCCTGTCCTGCCTGTGACTCTTGTCTTAGATTATTATACAGTTCCTCCAGTAATGTTTTGACTTGCTGGGTTAAGATTTTAACCTTGGAGTTCAAATTAGTTATATCTAGAGTATTTACAGTGGCCATTCCTGCTCCCTAGACTGTCCCTGCATCATTCAGTAACCCTCTCTTCCTCCTTTCCCTAGCTGTCCTTGTTTCATTTCCCTGCTTCCCTCCTATCTCTCCCTTGAGCAACATCGAAGTCAAGTCCTGATGCAATCTTTTGGTTCCTTCCGGGCACCAATCGGGTAATTGTACATCGATTATATTCAGTACTATAGGTATTAATTCATATTGTATATATCATAAATGATTTTGGTCGTATTTCTTAATATTACTCCTCCCTTGGGTCCCGGCTCGTGTTCGGGGCAGTCCCAAACTGGAACCGGGGTCGTAGGGATCGGGGTGGTGGTCTGAACAATGAGTGGGGTAGTTGGCTCGGGGGTAGTAGGTGTCTGTAACACCTGAACCACTAGCTTTCCTTGGTGTTTACACAAGCACGTTGGTTTTAAGCTCTTCCGTGGATTACAGATTAGGTTTCTTACAGTTAAATTGCTGCTACATCCCACCATAATCTGTAAGGAGGTGCTTGTCTTGCTTATGTTGCAACACAGTTGTTTATCTATCTTAGTACAATTCATCTCATGCTCTGAACCAACAGGAGTTGCCCCCCGATAGAACCCTGTGCGTGCCCCCTGTGTTCTGCATAGCTATCCATACTATAGCCCTAACATCATTTCCCGTACAAGCAATACACACAAAGTTCAGTTGAGTTTCAGTTGCCGTCTCATAGCAGGTATTTCCTTGGCTGCTACAACTGCACTCGTTGTTGCCATTGGTAGGTGCATGGAAACCTGCATTGTTGTCTTGGGCACAGTTCTGACTGTTCCATCCGCCTGCGGTAATAGTTACATCTGAGTTCTCAGCGAGGATGATACAGCCAAACACCAGACCACAGTACCCCAGAAGGGTGGGTACTGGGATTTCCATGAGCAATAATCAGTTACCTAGAAAGAAAAAGAAAGATCAGGGTAGCAACTGCTCTTATTTACAGTTCTATCTTTTCTGATACCCGACGCAACCGTTTGTGTCGACCTGGACTAGGCGGGGGTAGAGGATGGTTTCTAGTCCAGTTGACCGGTCGGATTAAAGGCGGGGTTCGAAGGGCCACCCTAGGAGATTCCAAAAACAACCTCTGTAATCCTTATGTGGAGATGCCGGTGATGGACTGGGGTTGACAATTGTAAACAATTTTACAACACCAAGTTATAGTCCAGCAATTTTATTTTAAATTCACAAGCTTTCGGAGATTTTCTCCTTCCTCAGGCAAATGTTTCAAGATCTCCTTGGGCAAGGTCTTCAGTCGGATCGTCAGATCCCAATTGATCGGATCCCAATTCAGTGCTGGACCCCGTTTCCCCCTCTGACTCTTCTGGGTCTGAGCCAGACCTATTCATGTTTACCGGTTCAAGAGCCCCTTGCGCAGGGAGTATCGTGTCCCCCCCCACGTCCAACATGACATGGTGCATATGGAAGGAGCCCATTTACCCAAAGGGTTTCAACTGATTAATATGGTGCCATCGGTATTTCCCTTGTCTATCCATAATTTTATGCACTGAGGCGCTAGCTTTTTCCATGACACTAAAGGGTCCAGCGTATTTAGGGCTCAAAAAGGTTCCTTCCCTTTGGACCTTGACCATCACTTGATCCCCAATCTTTAATTCCCAAGGATGGGCCTTGCCATCAAAGTAGGCCTTGCTCTTTTGATGCCTATTTCCCATGTTTACTGCAGCCGTCATTTTGGCGACCTCCAAGTACTTTTCCAAATTGGACATGTATTTCTCGGAGGACAAGGAGGTTTTCTGGATTTCATTTAGGTCTAATCCCACGAAGGCTTCAACACCTCTCGTAATTCTCCCAGTCATTAATTCATGTGGTGAATAACCAGTTGATGCGGCTACTGTATTACGGATGGCCATTAATACATAGGGGAGCGCCCGATTCCAGGAGATGTGATTTTGTTGGAGCATTTTCCTTATTATAGTTTTTAGGGTTTGTTCATTCTCTCCACTATTCCACTGGACTCTGGATGGTGTGTGACGTGGAATTTCTGTTTTACCCCAGCTAACTGCATGACCATTTGCATAACCTTTCCCGTAAAGTGGGCCCCCTGATCTGAATCAATACCTTCCGGCACTCCCCATCGGGAGAAAACTTCCTCCATTAGGATTTTTGCGGTGGTGGCAGCCGAATTGTTTAGTTGGAAAGGCCTCAATCCATTTTGAAAACACGTCTACAATTACCAGGATGTATTTCTTTCCTCCCGAGCAAATGGGCAATGGACCTGTGTAATCTATCTGGAGTTGAGTCCAAGGGCCCTTTCCTTGTCGAGTGTGTCCCAACATGGCCTGGTTTTTGTACTTCCCCGGATTATTTTGCGCACAGATTAAACAATTCTTGATTTACTTCTCTACATCTGGTTGTATCCCTGGCCGCCAACACACGTCCCTTATTTTGGCCGTAGTCCTGTCTGTTCCCTGGTGCCCTCCCACATCATGGAATTGGTAAATCATTTCGGCCCTTTCCATCTTTGGGACGACGTATTTTCCCTCTTTCAGCACCACACCTTGATGCAAAGTTAGACCTTTTCTATGGTGACTGTAGGGGTCAGGGTAGGGTTTTCCCAACTGTGTAGCCTTTAAGTCTGGATCTGTACCTTGACTTTAGATCTATTACTGTTTTGGAGGATACCTTGACAGCCGAGAGAATTTCTGTTGGTATATTTGTGCTCCCTGGTAGGGGGTCCCATGGGGTAACCGTCGATGGCTCCTTGCTTTGCTGTCTCGTCAGCTAACTGGTTCCCTAGCGGAGTAGTTCTTACATGAGCTTTAACCTTTTTGATTATATACTGCCCTTGGTTCTTGGTGGCTGCGTCAAAGATAACCTTGAGGAGTGGGCCGATTGTTAGTGGTTTTCCATCTGCCGAAGTAAAACCTCTGGCTTGCCAAATGGGCAAAAAGTCTGTCAAACTGTTGCAGGTGTAACTACTGTCCGAATGGATTACCACCGGTGGAGGAAATGATTCGGGGTGCATTACTACGTAGGCAATGGCACTTAATTCAGCTATTTGTGCTCCTTTGTGTCCTTCCAATTTTATAGGGGTCTGTTCTAGAACTCTTCCCATCCTCAGTCATAGTTACCACCCCAAATCCGGTACATTGTTGTCCATTAACCACAGCTGATGAACCATCCACATAGACGTGGGTTTTGATTTTCTGGTCACCGTCACCCTCCCTAAATTTTGTCTGAAAGGGGCCATCAAGGTTACTTGATGACAAAATTTTACATTCGTGCGGGTCTCCTGGGTACAGCATGTTCTGCGCTAAGTTTGTTAATTTAGGCTGATATTTAACATTGATATCCCTCCCTTGTAGGAGTAGTGTCCATCTGGCTATTCGTTGTGAACTGACCGAGCCATCTTTAAGGCTACCATCCATAAGCATTTTAATAGGCGTGTGTGTGGTTAGGATAATCAAAGGGTTAAGTCCGACGATTGGAGAGAATTTGTGCACAGCCCAAAACACACTGAGTAAATTTTTCTCACGGGGTGAGAACACTAACTCAACAGGGGTCAGAATTCTAGAAGCGTAACCAACAGGCTGGAGCTTCCCAGAGTGTTCCTGTAATAATACTGCTGATAGACTGGCCTCACAAGCGGCAGTCTCCAGATAAAAACTCAGACATGTCGGGGCTGCGTAGTGAAGGGGCTTGGGTCAAGGCTAATTTTAGCTGGTTAAAGAAATCCGTATTATGTTAGGACCATTCCCATGCCACTCCCTTCTTTATGTAAGGGATCTTACAACACCAGGTTATAGTCCAACAATTTTATTTTAAAATCGCAAGCTTTCGGAGATTATCCCCTTCTTTAGTAAGTCGTATAAGGGTTTTGCCAGTAAAGAGTAGTCCTCAATGTGGTCCCGGCAATATCCGGTGATCCCTAAAAGGGACCGGAGGGATTTTACATCTGTGGGGTAGGCAACTTGGAGGCGGACCTTTTTCGCTCTTCCGTTACCTCCCTTAGTCCCTCTGTGACTTGCATTCCCAAGTAAAGCACTGACCGTTTTGCAATCTGTGCCTTTTTAGGGTTCACCTTTACCCTAATCTTGTGGAGGGTTTTAAATAGTTCCTGTAACAGGACCTTATGTTCCTCCATGGTGTCAGTTTGGAGGAGGATATCATCTACATACTGAACGAGTGCTGAGGGCTGGGAAAATCCCTTCAAACTATTTGCCAGTATGTTTGAGAATATTGAGGGGCTGTTGTGGAAACCTTGAGGCAACTGGGTCCAAGTGTACTGCTGTCCCTTGTGAGTAAAAGCAAATTTGTACTGGCATTCTTTTGTTAAGGGTATGGACCAAAATCCATTACTGATGTCCAGGACAGTAAAGATTTTTTGCAGTTGGGGAAAGTTTTTTGAAGCGGTCTCTGGGGCAGTGGCAGCAGTGGGTGCCACGGAAGGCGTAACCTTATTCAAGGCTCGGTAATCTATAGTCATTCTCCAGGACTTATCTGGTTTTTGAACAGGCCAAATGGGTGAGTTATCGGTAGAAGCAATGGGTCGGAGCACGCCTTGATTCAAGAGACTGTGAATATTATTGTCTAAGTCCTTTTCTGCCTCTACGGCAATTTTATACTGCTTCTGGGGCGGGGGGTCCCATGATTGAGACCGGTCCAGCCATCCGGCCACTCTTGTGTTTGTGGGTGGCAAAAACATTTGAGTTTTGGGTTAAAATATCCTGTATTTCCGGGTTGTCTGTTATGGTAGAAGAAACAAAAGTAAAAGTTTTCATGCAGCATACGCACGCGTCATACGTTCCCGTGGGTATTAACCCGTCAACACAAGTCTCGCCCATTCTCCAAATACATCGGTTAGCTGGGTCATAAGCCAAATTATATTTTCTCATGAAATCAATACCAATTATTGCCGATTCCCCCTGCATCTGTGGCACCGACTGGCAGGCATGCTTAAATTTGAAACTTCCCAATTGAATCTCCAATGGCTTAGTGATTGTAGCGGTCTGCCCATGACCGGTGAAGCTGCTAAGGAGATTTTCTTGATTAGTTAAGTCGTTAGGCGAGAGAGGATGCTGGTTTCCCAGACATGTTCTGGATCCGCCCGTGTCCCATAAAAATGTGGTATCGCGACCTCTTACGACACCTGAGACTCTAGGCCATCCATGATTGTCACATCCTGCCTTGCTCACGACCTCCGAGGTCGGACCCCGTCATTGTTGGCCCCCGGGCTCGAGTGCCGGTTGCTCGTGGAAGGGTGCCATTCGCCTGGAGCATCCCACAGCACCGGACCGGTTACTTTTTGGCGCCTGACACTCCCTTTGCCAATGTCCCATCTTTCCGCAGTTATAACAGGGTCCCCTTAGTGGCCCATATCCCCTATCTCCCTGGTTTGCTACCGGATACCTTGCAGATCCCTCAGTCCTCCTTGCTGGCGGGTCATTTCTATCTGGGCCCGAGCGGAAAGCGTGGATTTTATCTTTTGATTGGGGAGAGGATTGATTTTGATCGTCCTGCCAAGCCCTAAAATCCAGGCCTCATTATGAGTGTCGTCGGTAGGGTCGAAGAGCTTACATGCCCTTTTACTGGAATCGGAGGCTTGGGAAATGAGGGACTTAAACCAGGTGGCACGAGGACCATCATCCAGATTGTCGCGGTTCAATGTTCCCATCAGGTTACAGAAAACCACCCACAAGCGTTCCGCATAAGCACGGGGGTGTTCATCGTCACCCTGTTTAAAGTTTGCTAGTTCCAGAACGGGATCCTTGCTGTTAACTCCTGCCGCCTCCTTAATGGCGATCCACATTTCAACTACGGTGCCCTGCCCTGTTCTCTGGGTTTGGGGCATGGCCCCGAATATAACGGGTCCCAAACACACAGTCACTAGTTTCCTCATCTAGTCCCTGAGTCTCGGAGGCCTGGAGCCTTCCATAATTCAAAATTAATCTTGCCATTGAACTTGGGTACGTTTTTGGTAATATCATTCAATTGGGAGAGAGTAAAAGGGGTGGAATAATTGATGGGTCCGTTGGGCACAGCGTCGACCGTTTGACCATCGGTCCGTTCCTGTGTCCGAACAGTGACCATAGGGTTCATGAGTAGTGGGGGTGGCGGCTCCTCTGGGGCAGAAAGCCCATCCTCTGGGACAGTCGGACCGTTATTATCTCTATAGGGTGGCGGGGGATCGTACCATGACGGGTCAGGGGGGCCGTAGTCCCCTTCTCCTGATCGGTCCCTCTCGTAGTTCTGGGCCGCCTTGGCCAGACTCGAGTAGTCGATACCCTCTCCGCCTCCGTCTGAGAAAGCGCATATTATGCCTCTGTGTGAGGATAATTGTGACTTTAATACTTCTATTTCTTGATGACAGTGGGTATGATCCGTTTTATCGTATTTTTCCCACTGGTGAGACTGTTGAGGGCTGATTTCAAATCCTCTAGAGCACAGGGGTCCCTTGTGGACTCGTCTAGTTGCTCCTGCATTCGGTGTAATTTTTGATTACTTGCTTCGACTGCAGTCATACTAGAGGCCATGTGGAGAGTGTGCAATCTTTTATCACTACGTAATTCCTCATTTTCCTTTTGCAAATTTTTAACCTGATTCCGGAGCTGGTCTGAATCAGACTGCAATTGGTTTTGGGTCTGACCCTGACTCTGTGTTAATGCTCGCTCGCTCATTAATTCAGAGTAACAGGCTGCCGTCAGAAAATATTTAATTTTTTTTCGTTTCGTTTTTCCCTTTTTATTATTGTGCTCAAAGAAGGTCTGACCTCCTTTGAAACTTGGACCGGCGATCGTCACCGCCCAGTCCTTATATTTTTCTACCATTAACTGGTTAAACTGTTCGTTCCAATCCTGGGAGGTCTCCCCTTTAGACATGTCACGTTCCACCATAGTTACTGCTTTAAAACCTTATCTGACTCTAACAGATACTGTCTGTCGTTTGTTCAGCCCCTTACTGTGGTATATTTTGTCCAAACCAAAGTTCTAAAGTCCCATCTGGGGTGCCAATTGTTGCTCCGATTTCGCTCGATGTTCGAAAGATCGAACAAATAGGATAGCAACCTTTCCTTTTAGGGTTCAGCTGTAAATTTGGGCTCAACAAACACACTGGCAACAGATTTCACATACAAAGATTTATCTTTAATAAATGCTTAACAAACACCGTTCGTAGTTTAAAGTACAATTCCAAAATATAAGACTCACAACTTATATTGATATTACCCGATTTGGTCCGAGGTGATCTATCTCTGTCCAAACCTCTATGTAGGGTTTCTGTCCCCAAGTCCCTGCTGTCGAGTGTTGCTCCTAGGTTCTCGCTGCTATCTGGGGTTTTTCCTCCTGGTTTATACTATCCTATAATCTGTCCCATCTCCTTGATTACACACTTGTTCCCTTTCCCTGCGCCCTGATGATTAATTTATCCTATTCTACAACCTGTCCCATCTCCTTGATTAGTTTACATTTTACTTCATCCATTGACCCATTGTTTGTTAACTGGCGTCTGTAGTGACCTCACCCGTGACTGACGAGGTTACCTGTGAGCCCTCTGTTTCAGAACATTACTGAACCTCTGCATTATTTATCCACTGTCCCTTACACATGGTGACTCCTTCATTTTATTTCAGTTTTACACTACTTCTTCCATTTCCACAGCCTCTATGGATGCTGGGTAAAGAGTTCCCCATTCTACTGAAAATGTTTACTGTATATACAATGACCATTTTGAAAATAAGGACACTCTGGGTGGGTGGGTGATGATCTGATGCCAGTCCCTAAGGTGTCTGTAATTTACAGGCTTCGCTGTAATTCACGGTGAGTGAGGGCTGTTTTAAATCTCTGGCATTGTTTTATTCTTACCTCACTTGTTGCAGATTTACGAAATTCCGTTTTATGTGGCACTGGATCACAAAAAGGAGGTTGTGCTAGTGGCCGTGAGAGGAACACTTTCACTCGAGGTGAGTTTTCCCTCGACCTGTTAATACTCAATGAAAGGGGCAATATTTGGGCTTATTTGTAACTCCTAGTCGGGGGGGGGCTCCAGAATTGATCTATTTAGTGTGCGTGTGCTTGTGCCTGGTGTCTGATGTGTGGGAGTCCATCACTGTACTCTCCAAACTAAAGTACAGAGAAATCCACACAGATAGAGTTCCTGTTTTGCCCGATACCGAGTGCGCACGGGCTACCTGTAGCGACACACACCAACTACCTAGGTCCAGAGAGTTTAAGCGCATGTTAAGAGATGAGGCTTAGGGGTGTTTGCGGGTCACTGCCTACCAGCAGAGGGCAGCAGTAAGCTTCCTGCCACTTGTCCACCCTACCTGTTGGGGCATTGGCTTGCCGGGTTATTTTGAGCTGAGCAGGAAGAATCCCCCATCCCCAGTGCCGGGTCTGCCCTTACCCCCCCCCCAGTGCTGGGTCTACCTGTACACCCCCCCCACACCTTCCCCAGTGCCGGGTCTGCCTGTACACACCTCCCTCCCAATGGTCCTCTATCCCCCAGTACCGGGTCTGCCCATACACCTTCCCCCCGCCCCCCCTCACCCCCAGTGTTGGGTCTGCCTTCCCCCGAACTGCTCACAAGTGCCATGGTGAGCATCGAGGCTCACCAGCCCCTATTTGAGGTTCCCTGCCCCCGGGTCTGTATATGCCGAGCTTGCTGGTCCTGATGGTTTAAACTTGTGTTTAAACTTTTGAGTTCTTAAAAAGCTCTGGCCATGTTACAAACAATTCTGATGGAGCTGTAATGGCACTGATCTGTGCCACTGGATAGCTCTGTGCAGGAATTGGACCATGCTGTGCGCTGCAGCTCAGTGGCACCACAGCTGAATGGTGCTGGAAATTAAAAGGATCTGTTCACCCCTCTCCCACCCCATTCTACTTTTAATTCTGGCTACTCTGTTCTTTTTTCTCCCCACACCGTTTGCTGGTTGAGAGAGTGTGGTAGTGACTTGCTCTGAGCTCTGCAAGGACCCCCCATCAAAGAAAGATCTCACAAGGGTTGGATTGTCATCGGGACCCAAACAAATCTACCTGAGAATTCATGGGAACGCATCAAGTCGGGAATAGTTCTGCTTTTCTACTTGACCGCCGACGTAATCTGGGGCCTATCAGGGTCTATGTGTGGAACCCTAAAGGTTAAATCCAACAAGTTGCATTTATACAGCACCTTTTAATGTAGTAAAACGTCCCAAGGCACTTCACGGGAGCGATTATCAGACAAAATTTGAAACCGAGCCACATGAAATATTAGGACAGGTGACGAAAAGCTTGGTCAAAGAGGTAGGTTTTAAGGAGCGTCTTGAAGGAGGAGAGAGAGGCGGAGAGGTTTCAGGGGGGTAATTCCAGAGCTTAAGGCCTAGGCAGCTGAAGGCACGGCCGCCAATGGTGGAGCGAAGGAAATTGGGGATGCGCAAGAGGCCAGAATTGGAGGAAGCGCAGAGATCTCGGAGGGTTGTAGGGCTGGAGGAGGTTACAGAGATAGGGAGGGGCGAGGCCATGGAGGGATTTGAAAACAAGGATAAGAATTTTAAAATCGACTAAAATTCATTAAAAATTCAAATAATGTAACAAAAAAAAATTGATCACTTGGGGAAAGATTTGGCAACACCCAGGTGCCTAAACTAAATCAGCCAACTCAATGCACACTTGGGATCAAACTTGGCGCTTTCCTGATCTGTTTAGCTTAATTCCAAATTGGACAACACATTTACTAACTGAGCCATTGGGGGAGCACAGGCAGATTGAAATGTTGATACTCTCTGCTGTTCTCCATTATCCTTGTATCCTGCGACTCCCAGGACGGTGGAAGGTGAACTAGATGGACCTTGGTCTTTTTTTCACCTAGCAATCCCTACGTTCCTGTGTTCTATCCCTGTTTTGATGTATTTGTTTTACCTGTAGGACGCCTTGACGGATTTAAGTGCAGACTGTGAGACGTTGAATGTAGGTGAGGTGATGGGAGAATGTTTTGTACATAAGGTAGGTGTTCAGCTTCTCGGTTTCAGGCTTTCAAACTAATGAAAATAACCAAAATCTACGTGCGTGTAAATGTTTTTTAAAAATGATTTCTAGCACTTTTCCTGCTGAAACCAGGGCAGCTCAGCCCCTAGTTCTCAGCTGCAAAACAAGTTGCTGTGCTTATTTCTAATTTTGAAAAAAAAAACCCTTTTAATTTCCTCTGGTGGAGGCTCTGTCTGTCAGAGTGCGTTCCACCAGGTGATTTATTCTTGTGCGAGTCCAGACTTGTTGGCAGACGATTCAGCCGTGAGGGAGCCAGCCACACGACGCTGTCCGCACCCAGACGTGTGTGTGTGCAGCCATCTATCTGTCACACGTCCACGCGCACAACAGCGACCGGGAGCGAGGAATCCTGGCTGATGCTTTTCTTTGGACTGAGTTAAGCTGAACACAGAGCAGGATTGGAGCTTCGACTCTCGTGACCTGCATCATTCCATTCCAGCCCGGCATTGCACGTTACCAACCCAGCTAAGTGGGATGTGGGGGAGAGGAGTGATTGCTGTTATAAGCTGGGCCCGAACTGAATGGGGGGGACCCCTTCCATTCAGAATAACTTTGGTGTGTGTGTGGGTCAGAAGTGAAAGCCTGCATCTTACCAGACACCCTGATGTGATCCCTTGCGGACACAGGAGGGCTGGTCCAGGTGTGTTGTGAATTAAGTGTGTGCAGCAACCGTTCACTAACCCGCTAAAACCGTTTATTTCAAGGGGATCAATCAGGCAGCAAGTTACATTCACAAGAAACTGATCAACGATGGGATTTTAGACCAAGCCTTTGCCGTTGCTCCCGTGAGTTTGTCGATTTTTTGTGTTTAAACATTTGCCTCCGTTTTAATGTTTAATGTTTTATTTTTTTTTAAGAAAAGCTAGAAAATTGGGAGACGTGGGAAAAGCTCCAGTTTACCTTATTGTGTTTTTCTATGGCGAGCGACCTGAGGAAATCAAAGTTCAGTACGAACAAAGACTCAGAGCATAATTATCTTTTAATGTTGATCAAGGAAATCCAGTCCTGCTGTGTTATGACAAAACCCCGTTCTTATAAATGTTTTTCTTGGTTCTGGTTCAAAACGCGCTGAACTATTCTGCCTGTCCTTGCAAGTGTATAATGTTGGATTTTTGTACAGTAACTGGCAAGCACACTGAATGCAATAGTCCAGGCAAAGTGGGCAGTATTGAGGTCTTTATGCAATTATTCAATGGTATCATTCCTAATAAAGTAATTAAGCACCAATTTAATCGCAGCCTGTATAAAACTGATCACAGACTTTGGTTTGGATACCAGATTACTTTGCTGATACGAATATTTTAATTACCTCACATTGTTTATTCCATTTATGTCCTGCTCTACTGTACTAGAATCATAGAATCTTGCAGCACAGAAGGAGGCCATTCAGCCCATCGTGCCTGTGCCAACTCTTTGAAAGAGCTATCCAATTAATCCCACTCCCCTGCTCTTTCCCCATAGCCCTGCAAATTTTTCCTTTTTCAAATATTTATCCAATTCCCTTTTGGAAGTTACTATTGAATCTTATTCCACCGCCCTTTCAGGCAGCACATTCCAGATCCTAACAACTCGCTGCCTAAAAATAATATTTCTCAACTCCCCTCTGGTTCTTTTGACCCTCCTGCCAGTGGAAACAGTTTCTCCTTATTTACTCTATCAAAACCCCTCATAATTTTGAACACCTCTATTAAATCTCCCCTTAACCTTCTCTGCTCTAAGGAGAACAATCCCGGCTTCTCCAGTCTCTCGATGTAACTGAAGTCCCTCATCCCTGATAGTTTACCTTTGACAATATATCTTTAGAATTTCCTGTGAGATTTTGTTTCTGTGGATTGCTTTCATGTAAGTGTTCAAACCAATTCCTATGCCAGCGAGCTTCCTGGAGGCTTGCTTTCCCTTAAGTGAGCCTGACCGTATCCTCTGTACTCGCTGTACTGAGGTGGGGTAGTTTATGACATTGATCCTGATCATTCTAAAGGTCAGTGTCAAAGTCTAAAGGATAAGAATTATCTCCGCCTTCTCCATCGGGTTTCTTTCTGTTACGTCAGCAGTATAGAATGACCAAAGATATAAGAATAACAGCTTCCCCATTTCGTGTTTACTGCACAACAACTTGCATTTATATAGAGCCTTTAGCGTAGTAAAACATCCCGAGGCGCTTCACAGGAGCGTTATCAGAAAAAAATTTAACACCGAGCAACATGAGGTATTAGGACTGGTGACCAAAAGCTTGGTCAAAGAGGTAGGTTTTAAGGAGCGTCTTAAAGGAGGCGGAGAGGTTTAGGGAGGGAATTCCAGAGCTTAGGGCCCAGGCAGGTGATGGCATGGCTGCCAATGGTGGAGTGATGAAAACCAAAGAGGCCGAATTGTAGGAGCGCAGAGACTAGGCTGTCATGGGTACATATATACCCCAGTGAGATGAAATTTTTGATTAGTGCTCCTCCTACATCATGTCTGATCAACACTGTGAGAAGCTGAGCGACACAGATCAGCAAGATCCCATCTTCAGACCCTGGTCTGTGCGGAGTTACCTGATCTGAGCCGTGGTGGCACTGGAATTGGCCTCAGTGCCCCTAGGGAAAATGGAGGTTGGGATGGGGGGGGAGATCAGACAGGGTCCCTGCTCCTGATTGTGACCCAGCACCTCCTGCTGGACGGGCTGCCTTGTGAGGGCAGGGTTGGGCTCCGCTGATCTCCCCACACGGAGATTGTCCACTCGAGCAAGGCGCCGGGGCAATCTGAGCACGGGGAACTGTATGGAGAAGGGGATTGGAACCATTTACTGATCCACTTTCTTGGTAAACTAACCGATAAAACTTAACGTGTTCTGCCAAATACCAGCTACTGAACTGTCAGTTCTTTAAAATGATGGTGTGCTGTTGGATTAAGCCTATTTTCCTCTAGGAGTATAAACTGGTCCTCGCTGGCCACAGTCTGGGGGCGGGAGCAGCCTCGATCCTTGCTATAATGCTTCACAGATCCTTCCCACAGCTCCGATGCTATGCGTTTTCTCCACCAGGAGGGCTTCTAAGGTGAGAGGCCAACCACATACAACCTTTCTTTTTGCTAATGATAATGTTGCCTTAGATACGGTTAAGTTGAATTGTTTATGCTTGGGTTATATTTTTCGTCCAGATTTGATGTGCTTAAACTATTTTCTCACTTGAGGGGAGCTCTGCTGCCCTTGGCTGGCCCTGTTTTTGGTACTGTAACTGTCTGAGTGCATTCTCAGTCACTTTTCACAGACACTGTCCTTTGAGCTCCGTCCCTCCAGCAGGATTTAAGATTTAATGCCCCCTCACATGGCTGGACCGTTTCAGGTAGCCGTGTGATCGTGACTTACTTCAGGCTTGTCGGGTGCCTCGGGAAGGCCCCCCCCCCCCGGCCGAGCCGTGAGGTGAGATCTGGATTGCTGTTCGTAGTGGCCAGCTGACCCACAGAAAACGGCGACATGTGCCATTACCGACGGGTCAACAACGCTGGACGTTTCATCACATGACCTCCAACTGCCCGCCCCCCCCCCCCCCCCACACTCCCGCCATTGGTCGCCCAACACGTCCATCATCGCAGTGCGTCGCCTTCCCATGGCCAATTGGGAAGCGAATAGACTCTCCGTTACCCAATTGGATGATTCTTGACTGTCAGTCAAACAGCCTTTCCTCCCCCCGCACCCCCACAAATCTCCAATATTTATTTAACTAATAAACAAAAGTGCACAGTTCTGATCTTATTGTCGAAAGGATGTAGAGACTTTGAAGAAGGTGCAAAAAAGATTCACAAGGATGATACCAGAACTGAGAGGATATCCTTATCAGGAATGGCTGAACAGGCTGGGCCTCTTTTCTCTAGAAAAGGGAAGGCTGAGGAATGACCTGATAGAGGCCTTTAAGATTATGAAATGGTTTGATAGGGTAGAGGTGGAGAAGATGTTTTCACTTGTGGGGGAGACCAGAACTAGGGGTCATAAATATAAGACAGTCACCAATAAATCCAATAGGGAATTCAGGAGAAACTTCTTTACCCAGAGAGTGGTGAGAATGTGGAACTCACTCCCACGTGGAGTTGTTGAGGTGAATAACACAGATACATTTAAGGGGAAGCTAAATAAACACATGAGGGAGAAAGGAATAGAAGGATATGCTGATAGGGTGAGATGAAGAGGGGTGGGAGGAGGCTCATGTGGAACATAAATGCAGGCACAGACCTGTTGGGTCGAATGGCCTGTTTCTGTGCTGCAGTTTCGATGTAATTCGATGTAAAAGTGTTCAAAGAAACTTGCGGGGAAACACACCCATTTCTTTTTTTAATGCCCCAGTGATTTTTCTCCCGGGTTTTTGCTTACAGCAGTGCCCTGGAAATTAGTCTTTAATTCCTGGAGACTCTAGGGCATTCCTGGAGGGTTGGCAACCCCTAGCAGCATTGCGACCTCTGGCGCAGTGGGTGAACTCCGCCCAACTGAGGAAGCTCTTCACTTCTCCTTACATTAGAGCACTGTCCCCGGGGTTACAGTTGCCATGGTACGGCACATGAGCTGCCAGGTTCAGTCCCTGGTCTGTACTGAGTTAACTGGACTTGACTCTGCATTCATCGGCTGGGATTTCCCACATCTCACGGGTGAATAGTCTTCTGACGCCCACTGTCTGGGTTCACATGTGAAGAATGGCAACTTGGTCCAGACAGCTCCCAGCCAAAAGGACCTAACAAGGAGACCCCTGCCATTTTTATTTGTGTGTCGATAATTAATTTAATTTCTTACTTATCTTCCGTGTGCAGTAAGATAAGCACAATTCATTTGGGAGAAATTGCCAGTGACCAGTGCCCTTTTAAGACAGAGCAACTTCAAGTGGGCCCCGCCATCGCTTCTCTTCCGCCCTGGTTCCTATGAGTTATAAATACTGCGTTCTGTTCCTCGTCTCCTGTTATGACGGTAATGTCTTACTCTTGTTCCCTCACAGTAAAAGGTTCTCTGAATCCTTTCCCTCTATCGGCAGTTCTGTTCCTTTGTCATTTTTTAAAATTATTCGTTCATAGGATGTGGGCGTCGCTGGCGAGGCCGGCATTTATTGCCCATCCCTAAATGCCCTTGAGAAGGTGGTGGTGAGCCGCCTTCTTGAACCGCTGCAGTCAGTGTGGTGAAGGATCTCCCACAGTGCTGATAGGAAGGGAGTTTCAGGATTTTGACCCAGCGACGATGAAGGAACGGCGATATATTTCCAAGTCGGGATGGTGTGTGATTTGGAGGGGAACGTGCAGGTGGTGTGGTTCCCATGTGCCTGCTGCCCTTGTCCTTCTAGGTGGTAGAGGTTGTGGGTTTGGGAGGTGCTGTCGAAGAAGCCTTGGTGAGTTGCTGCAGTGCATCCTGTGGATGGTACACACTGCAGCCACTGTGTGCCGGTGGTGAAGGGAGTGAATGTTTAGGGTGGTGGATGGGGTGCCGATCAAGCAGGCTGCTTTGTCCTGGATGGTGTCGAGCTTCTTGAGTGTTGTTGGAGCTGCACTCATCCAGGCAAGTGGAGAGTATTCCATCACACTCCTGACTGCCTTGTAGATGGTGGAAAGGCTTTGGGGAGTCAGGAGGTGAGTCACTCGCTGCAGAATACCCAGCCTCTGACCTGCTCTTGTAGCCACAGTATTTATGTGGCTGGTTCAGTTAAGTTTCTGGTCGATGGTGACCCCCAGAATGTTGATGGTGGGGGATTCGGCGATGGTAATGCCGTTGAATGTCAGGGGGAGGTGGTTAAACTCTCTTGTTGGAGATGGTCATTGCCTGGCACTTGTCCGGTGCGAATGTTACTTACCACTTATCAGCCCAAGCCTGAATTTGTCCAGGTCTTGCTGCATGCGGGCTCGGACTGCTTCATTATCTGATTTAGGTTTAGTTTCTAACGTGTCATTTTCATCAGAATCCCTTGCTTCAGTTTGGTTGCTGACTCTTGCTCCAGTTTTCAGACAGGGTTTCAGATTCTGTGTGGGGTGATTCCAGATAGTTGTGTTCATGACCTGTGAATATAAGAACATTAAAAAATAGGAGCAGGAGTAGGAGTAGGCCAGACGGCCCCTCGAGCCAGTTCTGCCATTCAATCAGATCATGGCTGATCTTCTACCTCAACTCCACTTTCCCGCCCGATCCCCAGATTCCCTTAGTGTCCAAAATTCTATCGATCTCTGTCTTGAATATACTCGATGAGCATCCACGGCCCTCTGGGGTAGAAAATTCGAAAGATTCACAACCCTCTGAGTGAAGACATTTTTCCTTATCTCTGTCTTAAATGGCCGACTTCTTGTGGTTTCCTGTCGCACAATTTTGGAATGTGACTATTGACTTCACATGGGCACACTGAGCAAGACTCAGTGCAAGAGCATCCTGCTTTTAGGGCAGTGTTTGCAGCACATGTCCATAAATCAGTAAGAGCACTCCAGGTCAGAGAGGCTGCTCCAGTAGATTAGGGAAGTGTTGGACCAGGTTTTAAGTCCCACCTTGTTTGGCCACAGTATAAAAAGTGACTGAGAATGGACTCTCACAGTTACAGTACCACACCAGGGATAGGTGTTTAAGATTAGGAGGGGTTACATATGAACAGGAGTAGGCCATTCAGCCCCTCAAGCCTGTTCCGCCATTCAATTAGATCATAGCTAATTTCCATTTATCTGCCCTTTCTCCATATCCCTTGATATCCTTACTGAACAAAAATCTACCAACCTCAGCCTTGAAAGTTTCAGTTTACCCCTAGCATTCACAGCCTTTTGGGGAGAGTTCCAGATTTCCACTGCCCTTTCTGTGAAAGAATATGGATTCAGATGAGCTTGTCTGCTGTCATTGAAATTCAAGAAGAAAGGGTCTTATATCCAAAGTAAAGACATCAAAAAGAAACTGGGAAGTTAAGGTAACATTTTTTCAGTATAAGGGATGGAGCGTGGGCATGATTAGTGGAACAAGGAACCAGGGCAGTTGCTGTTAATACATAGGATTTTGGGTTATTAGATTTAGAAGTGCATGAAGGAAAGTTTCTCCTGCATTCTGCACTGCACTTGCTGTATGTGGCAGCTTGGCTGAGAAGAGAGATTTGTTTTTTTTTTTACAATGGTTTACTCCTGTGAATTGAACTCACAGTTTTCTGGTTCAGGGGAAGCTATTTTCTCCATTGCTTTGTAAACACACAAACAATGCCTATCTGTAACTGTGAGTGCAGTTTGTACAGTGCCATGTTTTGCCTTGTCTGCCTGTAATACCCCCATAAGCATCCAGCACATGGAAGGACTGTACATCTCTTGCCCCTGGTAGTTTTTTTTACTTCACTCTGCCAGTTTAGTGATCAAACCTCATTTAAAGAACGCTTCTTCCTGAAATCAAGCCATGTTTTTAACAAGGGCATTCCCCCTTCAGATTAATTTGTCTTCAGGGCACTAACTCGCTTATGTCAGCATCTCCATTCTAATCAGGAAATATCTTTTTTTTTTCAGCAAGCCTCTGGCCGATTATACCAAAGGATTTATCGTATCTGTTGTCTTGGGCAAGGACCTCATTCCGAGGTTGGTATACAACTTCTATGAACTGCAAATCCGACTTTATTCCGATTGGATGCTAGCACTCGATCCTTAACATTTATTTTAAACGCCTTGTTTGCAGGCTCAGCCTTTCCAATGTAGACGACCTGAAAAGAAGACTATTAAGAATAGTTGCCCATTGCAACCGGCCAAAGGTATTAAAATGTTCTACAATGGTGTTTGAATGGAAATGCTGATATACTTTTGCCAAACATATTACCCTCTGTGGAGTGTAGTCATGGTTTTGCTCTAGGGGCCGTATATATAAATAAAGCCAACAGAGAATTCAGGAGAAACTTCTTTGCCCAGACAGTAGTGAGAATGTGGAACTCGCTCCCACAAGGAGTAGTTGAGACGAATAGTATTGATGCATTTAAGATGGAAGCTAAATAAACACGAGGGAGAAAGGAATGGAAGGATATGCTGATAGGGTGAGATGAAGGAGGGAGGAGGCTCGTGTGGGGCACAAACACCGGCTTGGACCCGTCCGTGACTGGAGGCCGGTGAATCTGCAGCCTTGGTATAGAGTGGAGCATCGCCGCCTGCCTCTGGTATCCTCTGCCCAGTCTTTTTATTTGTGCAGCAGCGCAAGTTATTTAAAAATAACTGACCTGACGAGTTAAATTATTGACCATAGAATCTTACAGCACAGAAGGAGGCCATTCGACCCATCGTGCCCGTGCCAGCTCTTTGAAAGAGTTATTCAATTAGTCCCGCTCCCCTTGCTTTTTGTCTATAACCCTGCAATTTTTTCCATATAAGGTGTAAATACTAGTTGCCGTGGCTATGTGCTTATAGCAGTGGGGTGGAAGGGGTTAATGAAGCCTATTACAGGCATCATAGCCCTGAAATTTTGCATTGGTGCACTTTCATTGGGTGAACTGAATGCCCAAATGAACTGTAATCCAATCGCCTGTTAAAGGTGTTCAATTTTTAACCACCCAATTAAAGTTTTGGGACTACGAATAATACAGCATAGGAACAGGAGGAGGCCATTCAGCCCCTTGAGCCTGTTCCAGCATTTATTTAGATCATGGCTGATCTGTATCTTAACTCCATCTACCCGCCTTGGTTCCATTTCCCTTAATCCCCTTACCCAACAAAAATCTATCGATCTCAGTTTTGAAATTTTCAATTGACCCCCAGCCTCAACAGCTTTTTGGGGGAGAGAGTTCCAGATTCCCACTCCCCTTTGTGTGAAGAAGTGCTTCCTGACATCACCCCTGAATGGCCTAGCTCTAATTTTAAGGTTATGCCCCCTGGTTCTGGACTCCTCTGCCAGAGGAAATAGGGTAGAGAGAGAGAAACTATCAAATCCTTTAATCATCTTAAACACCTCAATTAGATCACCCCTTAATCTTCTATATTCGAGGGAATACAAGCCTGGTCTATGCAACCTGTCCTCACAATGTAACCCTTTTAGCCCTTATCATGGCAAGACCTTGCTGCATTAAATCTTTATTCCCAATCGGCCCTTGTTCACAAAGTCTGTATCTCCGTCCATCTGTTACCTTGTTCTTTCCGTCCAGTATCAGATTCTCCTGCGAGGATGTTGGTATGAGGTATTCGGAGGGAATCCAGACAATTTCCCCGCTCAACTGGATGACGGGCCACGGGAGCAACTGACGCAGCCCCTTCTCGCGGAGCAAAATCTCATGGGGCACCGGACAGCTTCCTACACCAACTTTCTCGAGGAGTCTCCTTCGAGCTCGCCTTTCCAGGGCCCTCAGCTCTTCCCTCCGGGGAAGATCATTCACATCATGGAAGAACACAACGTAGGGAGGTAACTATACAATTCAACCTGAAGGATCCCAATTCTGTATAAATAGTAAATTTGGATGAGAATTTATTGTAAGATGTTTGTGAACTTGAAGCTACTAGCAGGATAAGTACTATAGGCTTGGTGTGAGAACGAATAGAAAGATTTAAAAACCGAAAACGCTGGGAACAGTCAGCAGGTCAGGCAGCATTTATGGAGAGAGGAACAGTGTTAATGTTTCAGGTTGATGGCCTTTCATCAAAGATTTCATGCCTGAATTTAACTGCTGGAAAGGTGCTCGAGTGCACATTAGTCTTGTAGTTTTTACAAGGTTGGAAACCTTCTGAGCTACAATCTAAATCCTGTGACTAGTGTCAGCTTGGCTCATTTGGGAGCACTCTGGCCTCTGAGTCGGAAGGTTGTGAATTGAAAGTTGTGGGACTCGAAGCTCATAATCTAGACACTTCCTCCTGTCCAGCTCTGTGGGAGGTGCCAATCTTTGAATGAGACTTCAAACTGAGGCCCTGTCTGCCTGTTTAGATGGACACGAAAGATCCCATAGCAATATTCAAAGAAGAGCAGGCGAATTCTCCTGGTGTCCCATCATACTTTCTTCCCTCTGCCAGTTCCACTAAGACAGAGATTAACTGGCCATTCACATCTTTCTTTTATGGGATCTTGCTGTACAAGATTGCAGTCACGTTCACCGATCGAACAGCGCACACTGCTTGAATGAAAGTGGATTTAATGTTCATTTTCTCTGTTCACCAGTGCCAGTACTGAGGGATCGTTGCACTGTCGGAGGTGTTGTCTTTCGGATGAGACGTTAAACAGAGGCCCTGTCAGTCCCCTCAGATGGACGTAAAAGATTCCATGGCTCTATTTTGACAAAGAGCAGGGGAGTCCTCCCCGGTGCCCTGGCCGATATTTATTCCTCAACCAACATCACTGAAGTAGATTATCTGGTCATTACCAGATTGCTGTTTGTGGGATCTTGCTGTGCGCAATTTGGCTGCCACGTTTCCTACATTACAACAGTGACTACACTTCAAAAAGTACTTCATTGGCTGTAAAGTGCTTTGGGACATCCTGAGGTGGTGAAAGACACTATAGAAATGCAAGGTGGTTTTTTTTACTTTCTCTGCTGCGGAGGTTGGTGACCCCTACATTGCATTGCAATTAATTGTTACACTTCTAATTCTAACTACCACCACTCCCACTCTCTCGCTCTCTCTCTCCTCTCTAGTTTCTGCTTTTCTCAAGAGACGTACCATGCAGTGTGGTGTGAAGCATCGACCTTCAGCAGCATTCTCAGCAGTCCCAAGATGCTGACCGATCACTTTCCGAATATTGTATTCAAAGTCCTCAAAGACCTGACACGAGACGCACCTTTCATCCTCTGTCCAACACTTCATACTGCACCGGGTGAGACAGCTGCAGTATAAACATCGGTACGCGCTGCAGGGCTGGCTCATCACTGGGACCCAACACGTCGAATGGGACCTCTCGGGCAAGTTCACCCACCGACTGTTTGGCACCATCTACGCGCGTCCAGGAAAAGGGCCGTAACACGGGGGTTGCCCTGGGCCATGTGTTTGATCGACACGACACAGTCGTTGGATCCATTAATCGAGCGTGACTGTTTGAGCTTAAACGGCCATTACCCGTGCTGCTGGGGCACTGCCATTTGCATTTAGAATATTTTTTCTTCTTGTCGCTCTTCAATTTCCTTTTTTTTTATATATAAAAGAACAAACTGGTACTCGAGGGGAAAAGAACAAACTGGTACTCGAGGGGGAAAGAACAGGTTCACTTTAGACAATGTGATGGCTCCCATTGATTAATGAGAATATTTCATGCCATCGTATTAACCTCATTCTCTCCTGAAGATTGTAGCATCAGTGCTGGGTATGAGGTTCAAGATCTCTTCCAATAAGGACCCGCTGGGTCTCCCGGTCTAAAATATTTAATGCACTTTCCTTTGCGCTGTGTCAAAATGGAGTTTATTTTGGTTTTATGTGGAATTGTTTAAATTGTATAATTCTGAATGAGTAAAATCATATTGTACCAGCAGCACAGCTGAAGTATATATTCCTCATTCAGGACCATAGAGTTACGCCTAGATTGATTCGTTCTGCGATTCTAGCAGGCATGTGTCCTGGGCGTCAGATGGGGAGTGAGACACGAGCTCCCTGGCCCCAGCGCTACCCTGTAGGATTAGTCTGTTTACTCCGCAGGTACAAGATCCTTTAAAATGAGGCCAAACCTTTGGACGGCAAACAAATGTCTACTGACTGCTTACCCGGAATTTCTCAGGCCTGTTTTCTTTGGGTCAGTGCCACAAGCATTGAAAGTTGATGGGATTTGTCCCCAAGGTAGCTCTAACTTACAAGGTCTACTGTACATTGGCAGAACCTTGATGTACCGTGTCCTCCCCCAAGTTTGCCATTGACTGACGAGCCTTTACAGGGTGATGATCCTGCCACCGATCATGAAACTGAGAATTAGGCCTCACTCACTTGATACGTGTATGCACAGGGCTTACAGGGATCTATCAACATGTAGCCAAGTCTAGCGGGCAGGTTTTGTCAACAGGAGGGCTACCCAACTGTGGGTTGGTGGCAAAAGTAGACCACAGCCCTTTTTATTATCATTTCCCCCCCCCCCCCCCCCATCCCTTATTAAAGATGTGCTGCAACAGTTGGGGACTCCACACACCTTAGATCCTTCAGGTCCGTTTGTCGGCTGGTGTTGCTATTTTAACATCACTCCCGTGGGAACCGCAGCAACAACTGTCGTAATTACCCTTTAATGGACAAGGTTTTTTTTTAGGGGGAGTGTGGCCAGTGAGGATTCCACTGTAATTTTGAATCAAAACGACAAACCTTGCACCCTGAGGGCATAGGGTTGCGTATCATTCAGAGATTGAAGTTGACCCTACAAGTAAGACCCCTGTAGTGGAGCCAAAATACCAGCTCCGAGGGCAGATCTCTCATGTGCAGCAGTTAAAGCTAGAGAGCGAGTCTTGGTAAGTTTGTGAAGATTACTCTGGCCTCTTTTCGCATTCTATCATTTGGAGCCTAATTGAGCAATACCAGGAAGCCATCGTGCAATAAGGTGACTGACCCTTCACCTCATTCCCGAGTTCCTTTGCTGACAGGCAATAGGGTAGAATGCATTCTACCATCCACTGACTCACCTGTTGCTTGGCCACGTGCTAGACTTGGGCCTTTGAGTCACAGGGAATGAATAACTGCCTAAACTTTAGAAGATGGTTAATGTGGGTGATGTAATGGCTTAAAACTCTACAGGCAACCAGAGAGTAAATTTAATGCACCACTTCTGACTGGCTTGGTGACAGATAAAATCACAAACCACATGAACCTGAGCAACAACTTTTATAAGAAGCTTTATGGGGCAGGGTGGGGACAGGCAGGGGGACACAGACTCTATCCAAATATCAAATCAAATATGGTTGATCAATAAAGACTTGCCTTTAGTTTCAGCTCATAATGAACTTTTGCAATTTTATGCTGTCGGCCTTGTTTGTGAACTGGTCAAAATGTCCACAGCCGAAGGTGGTTATCCCTTACCTCCTGTGACAGGGACAGGAAATCTCTTCTGTGGCCTTTGAAGTCCTGGCTCTCTGGTGCCAGGAGGCTGAAAGCCTTGCCTTGCAAGACCAATAAGGAGGCATCAAGAATGACTTGTTTGCTCATTTTGATTGTCATTTGCACCACCCCAGGAATCAGGAGACAGTAGGAACGCATATAGAAACCTGGGTGTTCGTTGGTGCCAGTGTGATGGTACTGAGCAGGTCCTGAGGTTTGTAGGACACAGGAATAGGAGACCATGCATCTTACTGCCCATAGCTGATGTCATTCTTATTATGTGTGACAATCATCTGTTACAAAAGACTTCTCTGGTGGGTGGAAGACAGCATGTCATTCGAAGAATGGAGACAACCTTACATGGTCGGTAATCTATCTTAGTGCTGCTGTGTTTTGTAGTCACTTTGTACTTAATTTTATTTCTTTGGCTTATGTGTTTCTTTTACAGTACTTGGTTGATGTTTGCTGCGCAGGTCTGTCTCAGCGGGTAGTGGTCACATCTGCGCTGATAAGTTTCTATCCTTTTTTTGACTTTATATTTCTTATTCTGTCATTGCTAAGCACAACCACTTGCTATGAAAGGGAGCCTTGGGAACGAAACAGAATAGAAGCTGGGACTCTGAACTGTGCTCATGTCGGTGCATTGAAGCAGTGACCGTATTAAGCTCATTTTGCACACTCTGGTGTTATCATTTTCAATTTCTAAGTTTCTCAAGGGGTTGCTCTTAAATTATTTAATTGCAAGTTAGAATCCCAGCAGAGGAAACAAAGTGGATAATCATGTCAGGTACTGTTTTTTTTAATAAACCTGGGTAATTGTTTCTCAGGATGTGTAGGTGGTTGATTAGTTTAGTCACTAGTTACATACCAATAGATGTATGTGTCTATTTCTATAAATATCTAATGTATTTTAAGTTCTGTGCTGCAAGGCTCTAGCTAATGTACAAAATAAAAGTATTTCTAAACTTGTTTCTTAATACGTTGAAGTTGGTTTGTTACTTTCTTTACACTATGAAAGCTCTTGGGTTAGAGTGTATTTGCCAGTTTTCCCTTCTATCCTGCAAGCATTGACTTTCAAGGGTAATCTTGCCCCAGTTGCTGGCAGTCCTCCAATACTTTATTCAAGTGACCCGTCTTTGTATGAGCTCAGATAGCGAGTATCAGCAGCCCTTTAGAAACCGGAAATAAAACTCAGTGCAGCTGTCACTGTCTATTCCTCGACTACTAACCATTGCCGGAGCTGGAGCTGTGGTGGAGTTTTGAGAATTTAAAAAAAGGAGCTGCACATATCAAAAGCTGTGTGCTGCTGAGATGGTCCAGCCCCAAATTTAACCACTACTACCGTACGCTCTGAAAACTTGCCGACGGTAGCTATTACTTTAGAGTGTAACAACATTTTGTTTATTTAACCTGTCAATCAGCTCTTCAAACAGGGGTACAAGTCACCCAGATTACACCACTCCACCAATCCCAGCTAGCAGCAATTATATATATATATTAGAGATCACAATCAACTCAAGTTCTGGGACAAGAGCAATTTTTGCCACCTTAGAAAAAAATTGTTGCCTGGTCTGGAACATTCAGGCTATTTATAAACCCCATCACTCCCCTGATTCAGGCCAGGGATCAAAAGGACATTCCCCAGTACACTGACCCATGAAGGGTGTGCTTTTGTACAAAACCTTAATCCAAAAGCAAGCAAAAAAAAACCCTCCATTTTAAACTTTTCCTGCTGGATTATTAAACAGAAGCACTGGCCGACAGTACAGTCACATGCAGATCGCTAACCAATCAGCGTATTCACCATTTATTTAAATCACAGTAAATATTAAACAGTAATTATGAATGCAAGCAGACTGTTCCTCTTTCTCCAACATTTTAACACTTGTTTTTAAAAAAAGCAGATTCATTTGTTTGTCTGAACAGTCCCACCCCCTGTTGGATTCTGCTGTTCCAAAATAGATGAGCAACATGCATAGAACATAACCTTTAGAAAAATTAAGTAGAAAATACATTGGGATTATGTACATTTTAGATAAGGCGTCTATGGTAGAATTGAACAGAGCACGAGAACAGGTGAGGAGTTAATGGCCACATGCAGGATTTGGTTGTGTTTGGTTTTTAAGGCTTCCCAAGTTGAAACTAAACAGGAGAGAGGGGATTTTAGAGGTTTAAATTAACACCGTTTGAGACAGGAAAGGAGGGATTAAAAACTCAGAATAAAATGCTCTTTACTGAAGGGAGTTAAGTCAAACATTTATCAAAATTTAGCAACACCAGTCCTGCTAATTATGTCCCACTTTGTGAAATAACTTTGATTGTGTTCAAAACTTAAGAAATGACACTTCCAATATGACTTCATGTTAAAATTTACTATTTAAAAAAGAAAATCTTTAGTTGCATACAGCTGAGAGAATAACCATTTCAGAAACATACAAACAGTATGTTACATATAAATCCCTTAAAGATATAAAGTGTTAGGACCCAGTTAATGCCTTCAATGAACCAGTCTATTTTGCCCCAAATTCCTGAATCTACTCCCGCCACATCAATACTCCCTTCCACCTGTTGTCGCACCTGTACTTTAAACATGCAACAGTCAGCACAGAGATCCATCAAAAATCAAGCATCTGTTCCCCCCACCCCTCTCTATACCAGTCTGAGAATACTAAAACTGCCAGTTCAATGCCAGTTGTTAACTGTATCTCCATCAAACTAGAGCACATTCTAGTTTTATTAGTAATTTGCTTAGACTTGCAATGTGTCAGTTTTAAGTTTAGATACATAGCAGCAGACATGATTAACTCTTTTGCACTTAACGTTTACATCAATAAATCATCTGCGTCATCTTCGAGCTAGCAAGGTACTGCGGCGAGTGTATAGTGTACTATAGTAAAAACATGGCCAACTAGAGCTGTTCCAAGTCATATATCTCTAACCATTTCAACACTGCGAGTTAAATGCAGCTCTTGTCCCTTAGCAGTTTAAACCGTTGAGTTAATTTGCAGCTAGTCTATGATGTCTGGGAGTAGGTCCTATGCTAATTGTAAGGTTAAAGTTCTGGAAAGGTTGTAAACAGTACCAGATGACAGAAGGTGTGATACCTTCTGCGTATTTAGTGTTTGTAGTGCAGTCTTTAGTTACAGTGGATAATTTGGCAACAACTTAAATACAATTGAGGAGTGTAAACAGGCAATGGGAGAATGTAGGGAGGGAACAGAAAGTCAGTAGGACCTATAATTGATACTTTCATTACATATTAAACATCTCAAAAAATTAGAAGGTAGATGCGTTCAATAGCGCTGCATAGAGGGATTCTAAAAGGAGAGAGGAAAGTAATTACAATGCAGGGAAAAATATTGGCATGTTTGAATCGAAGCTCTGTGGACCCGGTAAAAGCTGACAGGAGGAAGGATTTACAAAAGGAAACATTTTCTCTTCTTCTTCTTTACGGGAATAGGACAGAGAACCGCTCGGATTGCTTCATCGAACACGGTCTTAAGGCCTCTCTGTGTTAGTGCCGAGCATTCCAAGTACTTCACCGAACCTGTGGGGGCAAAAACAAATTAAAAATCACAGCCTCAAAATTAAAAGCTTTTCTTTAAGTGAGTCAGGGGTTATTTGTGTCTCTGTAAATTGCAGTTAGTCAGTCTTCTCACAACCAAAAAACGTTTCCCAGCTGTTGTCACTGGACAGTGATCAGGAATCACTGCTGATACGGCCCCTCGAGCCTGCTCCGCCATTCTATCAGATCATGGCTGATCTTCAACCTCAACTCCAATTTCCTGCCCAATCCCCAATTCCCTTAGATCCTAGTCTTGAACATACTCAATGACTCAGCATCCACAGCCCTCTGGGGTAGAGAATTCCAAGGATTCACAACTGAGTAAAGAAATTCCTCATCTCAGTCTTAAATGGCCGACCCCTTATCCTGGAACTATGCCCTGTAGTTCTAGACTCTCCAGACAGGAGAAACAATCTTTCAGCATCTACCCTGTGAAGCCCTCTCAATCTTATGTTTCAATGAGATCACCTCTCATTCTTCTATAGGCCCATTCTACTCAACTCATCCTCATAGGACAACTCTCTCATCCCAGGGTATTAATCTAGTGAACCTTCATTGCACCGCCTCTAAGGCAAGTATATCCTTCCTTAGATAAGGAGACCAAAACTGTGCGTAGTACTCCAGGTGAGGTTTCACCAAAGCCCTGTACAATTGTAGTAAGACTTCCTTACTCTTGACTCCAACCCCCTTGCAAAAAAGGCCAACATGCCATTTGCTTTCCTAATTGCTTGCTGTACCTGCATGCTGACTTTGTGTTTCATATACAAGGACACCCAAATCCCTCTGCACACCAACATTTAATAGTTTCTCACCATTCAAAAAATATTCTGTTTTTCTATTCTTCCTACCAAAGTGAATAACCTCACATTTCCCCACATTATACTCCATCTGCCACCTTCTTGCCCACTCGCTTAACCTGTCTATATCCCTTTGCAGACTTTGTGTCCTCCTCACAGCTTACTTTCCCACCTAGCTTTGTATCAGCAGCAAACTTGGACACGTTTTACACTCGGTCCCTTCATTTAAATCATTAATATAGATTGTAAATAGCTGAGGCCCAAGCACCGATCCTTGCGGCACCCCACTAGTTACAGCCTGCCAGCCTGAAAACGACCCCTTTATCCCTACTCTCTGTTTTCTGTCCTTTAACCAATCCTCTATCCATGCTAACATATTACCCCCAACCCCATGAGCCCTTACCTTATGTACCAATCTTTTGTGTGGCACCTTATCGAATGCCTTTTGAAAATCCAAATATACGACATTCACTGGTTCCCCTTTATCTACCCTGCTGCCACGCCTGGAACACATGGCGCCGAGCTCAGAGAGCGCGGCAGGGCCTCTGAAGGATTTGAACACAAGGATGAGACCTTGGGGGACTCCAGAGGTAACGGTGCGGGGGCGGGAAGAGAAGCCATTGCAGGTGATTCTCTGGCTACGACTGAAGAGATAATAGTGGAACAAAGCAAGGGCGCTCCAACTCAGCTGGACAATGGAGGAGAGGTGATGGGGAAGGATGGTGTGGTTAACCGGCTACTGAAATAAAGATGAGGAGGGCCAGTGCACCACGGCCAGAGTCACAGAGGATCTCACTATTGACTTTGATTAGGGTCAAAGCCTGATCGGAGGGGATCAAACGTGGAGTTGGGGGGGAAAGATGGCCGACAGGTACAGAGCCGACGAAGAGCAGCATTGCCTTCTACTCCACAGCTGCAGATAACTCTCAGTCTTTTGGAATATAGGAGACAGCTGTTGGGAATTGCAAGCAACACAAAATGCACAGTGCCTCCTCTTCACTCCTACAGCTGCCCTGCCAGTTGGGTTCTGTGTATCTATGAATTGCTGCTCATCCTCCTCCCTTCGCTCCTTCTCTTCCTCATTCAAAAAGAGAGATCACAAGATAACTGTAGATGAACAAGGCCATTTGACTCGCCTTAAATCAAGCGTTGATCTCCCTGTGTGAAGAATGATTTCTTGATATCATCCCTACATTTGAATCTGTTGTTTTCTCCGACACGGACGATCCTCCTGCCCACAGGACGTCAGTAGCTCCCTCGGTGACCAGCAAGTGAACAAGGGAGTGAAGGTGTGTTCTGAGCAGCAGACTGTTCATAACTTCCTCTGACATAAGGGCCTGGACTTTCCTTATGAAAACCACCCACTTCTGGGTGATGGTCTGGCAAGTGAAGTGGGGCAGAGCCCCTCAGCACAAACTCCGCACCAGAACTGGCCACCTCAATTCCTGCCATGATTTCCCTCCCACGGCCGCTCTGTGGCCCTGATTTTGTGGTTTGGGTGGGGGGGGGGGGGGGGGGAGGGAGGGGAGGAATGGCTAAACGTAGGCACACCGGGGTGTGAATGGCTAAACGTAGGCACACCGGGGTGTGAATGGCTAAACGTAGGCACACCGGGGTGTGAATGGCTAAACGTAGGCACACCGGGGTGTGATTCCGGAACACGGATTTGACCCCGTGCCTGCCGAGGGGAAGTCGCGTCACATTTAGCAACAATCTGGAAACGACTTATTTCGGGTCTGCAGACCACGAGAATGCAAGTTAACAGGAAGAAGGGAGGAAGTTCGTACCGATCTCTTTCGCCATGGCGAGGCCCTGGGGGTAGGTGATGGGAGTCAGTTTCTTTTCCCTCAGTTTTTCAATCGTGTCCTTGTCATCTCGCAGATCAAGCTTGGTGCCCACCAGGATGATGGGTGTATTTGGACAATGGTGCCTCACTTCAGGATACCACTAGGAGAAAAGACAGTGATTATATAAGGTGCAATTCCACACCTTCACACAAAACAACCCTTTTAAACTGAATTCCGCAATGCGTTCAACACCGTCCTTCCCCCTCAGGCAGAGGGTCCCAGGTATGTCGAGACAGAAGATATTAAGCAATCCCTCAGTGAAAGGAGTTTGACAACCCACATCAGGCTGCCCATCATTCACAGTCCAGTCCCACATATCCTCGTTAGCACTGGTCAGGCAGGACTGCAGGTATAGCAAGGGGCAGTCGATTACATTGCATTCATTGTAACATAGAGCATTTCCTAAGGAGCTTTTGTCACTGGAAAACATGAACAAGAGAGAGCAACTAGAGATATATTAAAGATTATATAAATAGACAGGCCACTGGGTATAAAACAGACAAGGAAAAGAAACGAGAGAAAAACAGTGAAAGAAACCAGCGACAACCTGGGAATTCAGTTTCAGAATCTGAGTGATCAGCCAGTTTAATTGGATGTCGGCCGTTCGCACAGTCCCATTGTCTGAGTGCCTGTTCAATTTGGATCCTCCCTCCCCCCCACTATTTTTAAAAGGGACGTGCATTTATATAGCGCCTTTCATGACCTCAGGGCGTCCCAAAGCGCTTTACAGCCAAAGAGGAACTGTTGAAGTGTAGTCACTGTTGTTGGAAACGTAGCAGCCAATTTAGAATCATAGAAAAGTTACAGCACGGAAGGAGGCCATTCGGCCCATCGAGTCCACGCCAGCTCCACGCAAGAGCAAGATTTCCACACAGCAAAGAAATAAATGACCAGATCATCTGTTTTTTTTTTAAAAAAGTGACGTTAGTGCCACAAACTATTTCGAGGCTGCCCGAACTCTCTGTTCAGGATCTTTACGGCCAGTGGAGGTGAACTTTCATCCCATCAGTCCGGGCTGGATTTCAACCCAGGTCTTAAGAGGTAAAAGTCCAGCCTCTAACTCACTGCAACACCCAGTGCCACTGTCATATGTATTAGTTGGAAGCACATTATAAAACTGGTATTCCCCCTGTGGATGGATGGGATTCCTAAGTAATAGGACCAGTGCAAGATGCCAAGAACAACTGACAGATCTAAATCAAAATAAAATCAGCACAGCACCGACCTCACATGTCGTGTGGGTCACAGTAAGTGAATAGAATAGAATTCCTTGTAGAGTTGGGTCAATTTCTAAGTGTTCACTTTTTCACTTTCCAAACTCCAGTACAGGTCTCACATTTTAAATTGAGGTGGCATCAATCGAAGGCCATCAGTTGAATCTGAAACAAGACTGCGACGAACTACTTCACTGCATTTCTTTATTGAGCTGTTGCTTACCTTAGCGCGGACATTTTCAAAGGACGCTGGGCTGACCAGTGAGAAGCAGATTAGAAACACGTCCTGCAGAAGAGCAAGAAAAGGCATTACTGTTGGTTGTTAAAACTTCCACCGTTTATATGCCCTTCCTGCCCCCCCCACCGAGCCCCCACATTTCCTGCAGCCACTCACAACCCTCTAGTATCTCTCAAGTGGCCATTCATGTGTCAGCGAAGAGTATCTTCAGGCTATTGGGTGAAACATCACAGCCGAATCTAATCGTGAGCCGACATGAAACAATCACTCGTGAACTTTATGGCTGTTTGACAATAATTAAGTCGCCAGGTGTCTAGAGACAGTCTACGATGAACACCCCTTCCCAGCAGCAGCAATCGTTCAAGAAAGGAAGACTTGCATTTCTTTCACCTCAGGATGTCCCAAAGTGCTTTATAGCCAATGAACACTAAGTGTAGACACTGCTGTAATGCAGGAAATGCAGCAGCCAATTTGCACACAGCAAGGAGATAAGTGACCAGGTAACCTGTTTTAGTGATGTTGGTTGAGGGAAGAACGCCCCTGTTCTTCTTTGAAATAGTGACGTGGGATCTTTTACACCCTCCCGATCGGGCAGACAGGACCTCGGTTTAACGTCTCATCTGAAAGACGGCACCTCCGACAATGCAGCACTCCCTCAGTACTGCACTGGAAGTGTCAGCCTAGATTATGTGCTCAAGTCTCTGGTGTGGGACTTAACCCACAACCTTTTAACTCAGATGCGAGAGAGAGCTGCCCACTGAGTCACGGCTGACAGGAACCCTGATTGTTTTTTCTCCCCTCCCTAGCCTGGGGATACCGAGGTAAATTGGAGTGTCGTCACCACTAAGACTAAGATCAGCCCATAGACCAGGCAGTACATTCCCCATCGACCCATCCTTCATTTTACAGTCGTGGGTGAATTGAAGTTACTAATCTAAACGCTGGTGAAGTGTATAAAAAGATACAAGCACAAAGCCAAGTTGTACTTGTCCTAAAAACAAACAATGCAGCCAGTCTCTGGAACTATGTCTCCTTACAAAGGAATGGAACTGGAGCTGCAAGTTACAACACGGCATTGTGACTTTCCAGAATGCAACTCAGCTGCCCGACAGCACCAAACCCCTTCCAGGCAATGCGTCATACGCAAAGGACCAAAAGGAAAGGAAAGCCAATCCACAGTCACACCTCGCCCATCCTAGAAGGATTGCTGTGCACACAGCAACTTGCATTTATAAAGCGCCTTAGTAAAACATCCCAAGACGCTTCACAGGAGCGATTACCAAACTATGTTTGACACCGGGCCACAAGAGGAGATATTCGGACAGGTGACCAAAAGTTCGGTCACCATAGGTTTTAAGGAGGGTCTTATAGGAGGAAAGAGAGGTAGAGAGGCAGAGGGGTTTGGGGAGGGAATTCCAGAGCCTTGAGCCTAAATAGCTGAAGGCACGGCCGCCAATGGTGGGGGCAATGAAAATCGGGGATGCACAAGAGGCAAGAATTGGAGGAGCGCAGAGATCTCGGAGGGTTTGTAGGACTGGAGGAGGTTACAGAGATAGGGAGGGGCGAGGCCATGGATGGAACTGAACACAAGGATGAGAATTTTAAAATCGAGACAGGGCCGGACCAGGAACTAATGTAGGTCAGTGAGCACAGTGGGTGATGGGTGAACGGGACTTGGTGCGATTCAGGATACAAGGACACTGTACCAGTCATCAAGAAAAAATGAACTGAGTGCTGGTAACCACAGATCAGTTTCCTCCTTGCTATGGAGAAATAAGTACGAGGGGAAATCCTACATTACTGCTCATGTTTACTTCCAGTCTTTAAGCATCGGGTTAACTCCTCCTGTAGTTACATTCCCCGTCATTAGTAATCCATTATTTGTTCAGGAACCATGCGGAATGTAAACACAATGTTTAAAAGATGATAGGGCAGAGAACGAAACTGGAATGTGGAAAGTCAAGGGTTGAATGATCAGAACCCAGCTCCTTTAAACCGTCTTCCGCTCAGGTCACGAGAACCAATAACTCTCCTTTGCCCCATTTCATCCCCAACATTTGCGCCCCTCCTCTGCTTCACTCCACCTCCCTCAACATCAACCACCTGCATTTATATAGCGCTCTTAACGTAGTAAAACATCCCAAGGCGCTTCACAGGAGTGATCAGACAAAATCTGACACTGAGCCACACCCCCGCCCCATCTCTGCTACACCCCACCCCCCCAGACACTCGCGTCCCACCCCTGCTTTCCCCATTATTTCTGCCCCTTAACTCTCAAGACAACACTCCAGTCGCTGCTGCTTGGGACAGACGCACAATACTCACTGTTTGAGGGTAGGAAAGCGGACGCAACCGGTCGTAATCTTCCTGCCCGGCCGTGTCCCAAAGGCCCAGGTTCACAGGCTTCCCATCAACCATCACATTGGCGGAATAGTTGTCAAAGCTGCAGAAAGAGCGAAGTTTTTAAACCTGCAAAAAGGCGCCCAAAAGAGCAGCTTCACCGTGCACTGTTACTGGACCTCGTCTTCACTTAGCCGTCTATTTACTGCATAAAGTATCAGAATTAAACCCCAACTGCGATAAAAACACAAGTCTCTATTAGTGAAAGCTGTGGAACGTAACCTGGTTGCAGACTGTCCATATCACATACGTGTAGAGTCACTTGCACCGTGGCCAGTGCACTCCCCCTCCAACCTCACACCCCTCCTCTGCTCCACTTTGCCCCCTCCCCCCGGCACCCAATCCCCCCTCCCCCCTCCCCCCAATCCCCCTCCCCCTCGGCACCCAATCCCCCTCCCCCTCGGCACCCAATCCCCCTCCCCCTCGGCACCCAATCCCCCTCCCCCTCGGCACCCAATCCCCCTCCCCCTCGGCACCCAATCCCCATCCACCTCCCCCTCCCCCCCGGCACCCAATCCCCATCCCCCTCCCCCCCGGCACCCAATCCCCATCCCCCTCCCCCCCGGCACCCAATCCCCATCCCCCTCCCCCCCGGCACCCAATCCCCATCCCCCTCCCCCCCGGCACCCAATCCCCATCCCCCTCCCCCCCGGCACCCAATCCCCATCCCCCTCCCCCCCGGCACCCAATCCCCATCCCCCTCCCCCCCGGCACCCAATCCCCATCCCCCTCCCCCTCCCCCCCGGCACCCAATCCCCATCCCCCTCCCCCTCCCCCCCGGCACCCAATCCCCATCCCCCTCCCCCTCCCCCCCGGCACCCAATCCCCATCCCCCTCCCCCTCCCCCCCGGCTCCCAATCCCCATCCCCCTCCCCCTCCCCCCCGGCTCCCAATCCCCATCCCCCTCCCCCTCCCCCCCGGCACCCAATCCCCCTCCCCCTCCCCCTCCCAATCCCCCTCCTTCCTCCTCTGCTCCGACCCCAACACCTGCACCCCTCCTCCACTCCACTTTCCCCCTTACTCCTGCCCCTTAATGTCACCGTTTCCCATCGCTGCGTTGTCCCCACTTGCGTCAGTCTCCGCTCCCGCTCCAATTTGTATCCAGTAAAGAAACAATTCCAGCTCCAACATTCTGCCGCAACAGGAAAGGTTTGTGTTGTTACTAAAAACCCCCCCGGTGCCCAAACCCAGATAAATAAAATGTGGTCTGATTACTCACACAGTGGGGATGTATTCCCCGGGGAAGGCATTGGTCGTATAGCTGATGAGCAGGCAGGTTTTCCCCACCGCGCTGTAGGGAAAGAAAAGATTGGAGTTAGACAGTACTGCCCCCCAGTCACCACATCCATGGCTTGTTGTTTGCTCCGACAGTGGTTACTGAAACAGAGACACACATCCGCGCATGACTTCATCGGGTCTAAACCATACGCTGCTTGATTTAGCAGCAGAAGCGAGGCCAGTTCCAAGAACTTTAGTTGAGAGAACTTTAAAAATAGACACCCCACATAAAGTAGGTTTTATCACGGAGAGTGAGCACGGGGCAGAAACATGGGAGGGTTAATCGCACAGTGACTCTACAAACAGCAGAATCAGTCCTGGTCCTGTCACAGTGAGAGATAGTCAGGCCCACTTTAAAAATTGAAGTGATCCAGTAACAGTGGTCGATAGTGCTGGGGAAGGGAGTGTTGGGAGAGAGAGAGAGAGAGAGAGCGAGCAGGGAGAGAGAGAGAAAGAGAAAGATCTTTTATCTTACAAAGCCCATCTGTGCAAGAGATCAAACAGCCAAGGGCCCCCAGAGCCTATCCCTGTGCTGCTGTTCACGTTGAAACACATGATGAATTCGAGCTCACACTTCCCTCGTCTCGTGCCCCCCACAAGTGTGAGGTACCACAGAGGAAAAAATACACCTCTGTGCCCCCACACTGCCCCGGTGCAGGCAATGAAATCGGTCCACTGATTTTTTTTTTTAAATTACACAATCGTGCTTTCAAAACGCAGCTCTTTGAAGATTTTACCCCACCTGCCGCTTCAGAATCCTCTTGAAATGAGGATGAGATGACAAGGTTATGCAGTTGTAATTTATCATTTGCAAATCTAGCATTCAATCACCAACCGCCCCAGTCAAAACCAGCTCCATCTCAGCTAGAAAGCGAGAAAAATATTTTTGAGTCCATTCAACAACAACTTGCATTTATATAGCGCCTAAAACATTGTGAAACATCCCAAGGTGCTTCACAGGAGTGATTATCAATCAAAATTTGACAAAGGAGATTTTAGGACAGGTGAACAAAAGCTTGGTCAAAGAGATAGGTTTTAAGGAGCGTCTTAAAGGAGGAGAGAGGGGCGGAGAGGTTTAGGGAGGGAATTCCAGAGCTTGGGGCCTAGGCAGCTGAAGGCACGGCCGCCAATGGTGGAGCGATGGGAGTGGGGAATTCCCACTAACTGTCCATGCAGTAAGAAACTGGCTGTATTTGACATGGGGACGTAACAACTAGCAATAGCAACTCCACACTCAGGGTTGGCAACGCCTGATCTTTTACTGCGTTAGCAAGTCTCCAGTGTTAACCTACGTCTGGGGGCACAGGGAC